>NC_134311.1:74846381-75018889 GCF_949628215.1 Phalacrocorax aristotelis | reverse complement strand
TAGTTCAGCTGTGAGTACAATCTGATTGGCTATAATTTAGGTTTATAGTTCCCCTTTTTTTTTTTTTTTAATAGTAGGCTCTAGTGATCCTGAAATAAAAAATCAGAAGGGAGAGAGAAACGAAAGTAAAAAAAGGAAAAAAAAAAAGGAAAATAAAGGAAAAAAAAAAAAAAGAAAAAGGAAGGAAGGAAAGAAGGAAGGAAGGAAGGAAGGAAGGAAGGAAGGAAGGAAGGAAGGAAGGAAGGAAGGAAGGAAGAAAGAAAGGAAAGAAAGAAAAGAAAGAAAGAAAGAAAGAAAGAAAGAAAGAAAGAAAGAAAGAAAGAAAGAAAGAAAGAGAGAGAGAAAGAGAGAAAGAGAGAAAGAAAGAGAGAAAGAGAAAGAAAGAGAGAAAGAAAGAGAGAGAGAAAGAAAGAGAGAGAGAAAGAAAGAAAGAAAGAAAGAAAGAAAGAAAGAAAGAAGAAAGAAAGAAAGAAAGAGAGAGAGGAAAGAGAGAAAGAGAGGAAAGAAAGGAGAGAAAGAGAAAGAAAGAGAGAAAGAAAGAGAGAGAGAAAGAAAGAGAGAGAGAAAGAAAGAAAGAAAGAAAGAAAGAAAGAAAGAAAGAAAGAAAGAAAGAAAGAAAGAAAGAAAGAAAGAAGAAAGAAAGAAAGAAAGAAAGAAAGAAAGAAAGAAAGAAAGAAAGAAAGAAAGAAAGAAAGAAAGAAAGAAAGAAAGAAAGAAAGAAAGAAAGAAAGAAAGAAAGAAAGAAAGAAAATGTTCTCCTTCAGGAACAATATACTTCAGCCGTGCCCAAGCTGCGTTTAAAGTAGTCATATTTTTTGCTAGGTTCTGATGCCTTCCAGGCATTTTGATACCTTAAAGAGTGGTATCATTGGTGGCGTCTGTGGAAACAGGTCTATCAGTAGCTGAAATATAACACAATGGGTTTTTTTAACTATCTAAATTGTAGAGGGATCAAACATATCAGTGGGAAGTTTCCCACAGGAAACACCCTGAAGTGTTTGGTTTAATGTTTAAATGCCATTTTGCATGATTAATGTGTCATAAAATAACAGTTGAATAAAACAGGTGATGAAAAAATGCTCAAATAATAAAAAAGAAAAATTGCTGCAAGTTAAAATATCCAAGAGCTGCACCTCATAAACCTGTGCATAAAACATTATATTTAGCTGTTTTCAATATTTGAATTTTTACATTTCTAGGGAGTTGTTATCATTCATATTTCAAATCTAGATAACTCTAGGAACTGGGTACAAGAACCATTCAGGCAATCGTTCCACAAGTGTGTAGTATTTTAATACACAAATTATGACTCATTTATAGAGGCAAACTTGAAAAACTAACTTCCAAGAGAGGCTAAGAACAAAACTTCAAATTTGAACAACAAATATCAATGGTCAAACTACCAGGGACTAAAGAACTGTCTTTCAGAATTAAAAACATGAGCTGTTCTATTTCTGTGAGGCTGTTATGGGGTTATATCATCTACTGATCTGTCATCTGGAAACCTTCTTATAAGTGTACAACTACTTTCAGGGAAAAATGTTGGTAGCCAGGAACTCCAAATTGTTAAATTAATTTTTATAAATCTACTCTAAGCTACAATGTGGGAAAAAAACACCCTCCTAATTTTGACATACGAACATTATTTTAACAATTGATGTAGTATGTCAAACTAGGATAGGAAATCACATAGGAGAATGCAGAAATGTGTCTTTGAAGAAAGCCTCTGATGAGAATTTCTCCCAGTCTGACAAAATGTTCTGTACTTTTCTATATAATCATCACTACCATTATCTAAACATAGATCACAGATCAAAACTCCTCTCTCAAATTCTCCCTATTTGAGACTTGGGAAGAAAGAACTTGTCAATGTACAAGTTTTAATGGGACAGTGAATGGGAAACTCCTTTTTCTGGGACATGGAAAATTACATTACCAGGATAAACTGCTTCAATATATTTGAAAATAAAATGTAATGGAAATACACTGCTATATGAAAATAATAAAATTACTCTTACATGTCATGTAGTAATCCCCTCCACAAAGGATGGGATATTCAATATCTATAACATAAATACGATATGGAGTTTGGTTTATTGCAAAGATAACGATTTCTTGAACTGAACTAAGAGTTGTTCAGCACAATCAAAATGCTTATTATCAATGAATTTGGTAGAATAACTGGTTTCTGTTCTGTTTTGGTTTGATTTTGTTTTCTTTTTTTTTTTTTAATTAATCTGATGCCCTGCTGGTTTCAAAATTCCATCAAAAATGCAGTCTACAAAGATAACTCTGGTTGTGTTTTCTGGCAAAGAGATTGGGTGAAGTAAAATAAATCTAACCTGTTGTCTTGTTGAATATTATTTAGGATAACAACAGCAGGGAACAAAATAAATCACTACTATGAAGCTAAGACAGGCTTATGGGTCAAGGTAAAAATCACTTATGTAGAAATAGTGCTGTTCAAATAGGGTTTTTTAGTTTTATTTTAAATACGAATGTAAATCTGGTATTGGAATTTCAGTGATCTAAATTGAATTTGTCTGTCCCGTATAGCGAGATACTCATGTACACTGAAACGTGAGTGAAAATATATGAAAGAATTATAAGTGTGTATCCCTGACTTCTCAGACCTACTATTGTTTTGACCTCTGAAGAGCTAGTTTTCACAAATGTTTCTGCCACGACTCAGCCTGAGCATAATAGGAACATGTTGAATTCTTCATCTTTTTAAAGAATGCCAAGGTTGTTAAAATTACTTTTGCTACAAGTATGACAACATTCCCCAGTGGTAGGCAACATCTAAATACTAAGGTATTATCCCTACACAGGAGATTTTCAGGCTTCAGTGTGAAGATCCCATCATTCTGTGAACTAACTCTATGGACACTGTGGAAGTTGCTAACTAAATGAAGTTTGTACATGTAAACTCTCTTCAGTCTTTGAGATCTTGATTTCCAATGGAAAACGTTGGCAAGAACTTGAAAGTAATTTCCATGTTCAAACTTTTCTGGTATGGAAGAATATCAAGGAACTGCAAATTTCTTCTCCTTAATACTTGCACTGTAGATGTAATCAAATGCTCCAATTAAAAACAGGTCTTTCTGATACTGGACATTATAAGGATAATATCCTAACTTTAACCAATTGTCTGATATATTTTTACTAAACATAATATATCACAGAGATATCAGAGAAGTAATACATGGCAAATTGAAGCAATAAACCATACCATCTGTTTGGTTTTATGCAACATTCTTTAATATATTCATAAAGATCTACTAGATTTGATCCTATGTTAGGGATAGGTACAGAAGAAGCAGGAAGGGTCTGGTCTTAGAGAGACAAACTGTGGTACTTGTGAGAACCCAAGGCTATATGGAGTGGTTACACTCAACTCTTTTCAGGAAGAATTTTGAAAATAGAGCTAAACAAGAAATTCCAGAAACACATAAGAAATATTAATGACTCCCTATGGTCTGTGCACCTCTTTGAGATTAGGAAATTAAAGTGTTCGAAAGTGAGAGGTTCACCCCACCAACCGTTTCCCCAAACTCCACACATGACAGAAGAGCCAGGCAGTCTGTTATGTCGATCTGCTTCCACAGTCTGCTTCTTGTAAGGTGATGTACTGACCCAGACAAGTTCTGGGACCAGACTGAGTGTGATTTCAAAGACCTAGGACAAAAGAATCACAGAATTATTGATGCCTGTGATCCACACAAACATCAACTTCCTCACTCAGTCAAAGGTCAGTGAAAATCTCTCAGACCTCATAAAAGAAGTTCTACAGGCTAATTTACCCCCTTCCTAAGTAAGCTTCCCTTCTCTCCCAGCCTGTGTATCAGCAGGGAAGAAAAAAGTTTTGAAGATAAAAGCCTTTGTGCAGCAAGTGGAGAGGAAAGATGAGAAATGTCTAGAGAAAGGCAATACGTATCAAGTATACATAAAAAATCCCACTCTAGAACACTTTCTATTTATTAATTAGAACAACTGAAAATAAGATTATTCCAAATCAAAATCAGATAAAGATATTTATGGTGTTTTACAGTTCTTCAAATCAGTTACTGAATGATGAAAAGTTAAACAATTCTTTTACCAATTCTCACGTTTTTGTAAGTGATTTCTTTATGTTAGGCTATTTTTCAAATTCCAGTCAAGCATTGTGCTTTATTGGAAGATAAAAAACAAACAGCAACCATTTCTTCTAGAATTAATTTTGTCAATACCGTCTGTTCTTTTATTATGCAATATAAGAACAATTAAACCATTTTTTAAAAGAAAGTAACTTTGAGGAAAACAAATCTCAGTTATTGGTTTTTTTCTTTAAAAAAGGCCTAATAAGGAAATACAATTTTATTACATTTGTTATTGATGCTATAAAAGTGTACTTCAATGGCTGGGAAATACAATGTAATTGATCATGTGGAAATGCATTAATATGAGTTACTGTATTTTTCATATGTAATTTGAAATTATGTAAAGATATAAAACTGTCCAGTGACAGAGTATAAATCTGTGAATTAGAGTTTTATTATTTGAAATTAAATATGTATGATCAAATAGGGCTGAAGAGACTTTGACCCAAATGTTTTAAACGTCTGGAAAAGCTTGCCTATGAACTAAACTTGTCTAAGTAGACAATGCCACATGTTACTACCTCAGACTTCACTGATAGAGACACGGGATTACAGCTATTGACCTCTATACCTCTAAGCATTGGCAAGCTTTCAGATAAGAAAAAATAATAAAAGAAACAAAAAGAAAAAAGGCAAAAATTGTACTCCATAAAAATGGTCATTTAGTTGTAAAAAATAAAGGACTTTGCTGAGGACAGAATAATCAAGTGAGAGACAGACATTTAATGACCCCTTAAAAGGAAGTGTTATTTCCAAGGGAGAAACTGACTTTTGTTTCATCTTCCTCTGTACAAATATGGAAGATGAATAATGGGGGAAAGATACAGAATGGGTGAAATAACTAGGTGAGTTGTCAGAGTACCAGATGGAGATATAGGTGAACTATAACAACTATACTGTAAGTGAAATTTTAGAAATAAAGTACTTCTATAGAAAATGTATACTTTAATAAAACATAAAATAAATAAAAAATCTAATAGTTGTTAATTTTTGCTTTTTAATGTTTGATAGGTTTTCCATTTTCTTTATGACCTCCAAATATTACAATTTCTGGTTAGTTTATTCACTTTCCACTTTTTCGCCCCCTTTATTCGCACTTTATTTTCTCACAAAAACTTGATAGTAGCAAAATTAAGAAAAAGAAAAGAGAAAATTGGAAAAAGAAAGACCATCTTAGCCTCCAACTCCCCTTTCTTTTTTCCTGTTATTTTGTGTTCCAAATTCTACACAGGAACTTTTCAGTTAGCTAGTATTGTTCTTTGAGAAACTTTTTTTTTTAATTACTTGATTCATTACCTCGTCGAATGCTTCCAGCCATCAGCTTCTAATTAACATTTTCAGTCTTGGCTCTTATTTTATATTAGTTCTTTCATATGAACTTTAAGACAAGTGTGCTAAAGCACATATGACATACTGTGATAAGTTAGACTGTCTGTCATTAATGACAATATGTCCTAATATTTGTTTGTACTTACATTAAAGTACAAGTCACTTAGTAGTAGGAACTTGAAATTTTCAAAATATATTTAAGAAAAAAACAGTATACTATCAAAGAGATAAAAAATCAGTTATCAGAGAGAGGCTGAAATAAATAGTCATCAGTAGAAATCTGATTAAAAGGCATGTTCTAGACAAAACTTTTGGAACTGATGGAGAATGCATAAGTTGATTACAAATGGTAAAATGCTGGGTGAAGGACAGACAGGAAAGGAGGGGTATTTCAAATTACTTGCACAGATTTGCTGTTCAGATCTGGCAAAGTCTCTACATTCATTTCACCATATTTTTTTCTTTTTCATTTCTGCAATTCTTTCAGCTTTGTTTTCAGGATTTCTGTTTTTCATGATTCTTAAAATTCAAGGTAAACTTAGTATACAGTTGTCCAGTGAAAAATGTAAACTGGAGATGAGAGAGAGGAGAGAAAGAAATAGTCAGTGTTGTACTGACTTTGCTCTCAACTTCAGCTTCTTTCAGTATACTACTACTATTGCTGACGTTACGTGATTACTTTGGCTAACTATATCCTCATCTTCTTTCTCTCAGGACACACAAATCTAGCCACACCATTTCAGTCTATTATCAGTGTGCACTAGCTTTTACAACCATGATAATGTTCTTTACCCCGTATCACATTTTACACACCTGTTTTATTTAACAGGGGTGACCCACAGAACCTTCAGCCACTTCAGCGGCTATGGTGGACAATGAAAGACTCTTTAATCTGGTTTCAAATCCTATTTCAGAAAAGATACAATGTTTATCAATATAGGTGTTTGTGTCAGAGAAAGACAGATGTTTTTCTGCCTGTTCCTGTCCTGATGTGCAACACAGTTTCATCCTAACTCCTCTCAAATTCCCCTTTTTGAATGCCACAAGTTTTTAATAATTATTTCAGAGAAAAAATGGCAGTCACATAGGGCCAATATCAAAAAATATAAAGGAAACAAAAGCCATAAAATAAAGAAACAGGGCCTTATTTCTGCTTTACCAAGTGATTTTGTAAATCTTAATCCTTATGCCTGTGTTCCCTACATCTTGGACCAAGAATCACAGCTGCTTTCCTCCCACCTTCTTTTCTTACCAGTGGCAACCTGCATGGCCCTGGGGTTCAAAGCCGTCATTTGGTATCTTTGTTGCCATCCCTGTCTACTCTGATAAAATTAACTCCCTGAGCTATATGTGCTGTTTGGACAAGTGAGTAAATCCTGAAGTTAAATTCTAAATGGAGTCTGGTGGTTTGGGTTGGCTCCATGCAACCGAATGATCAATACTTTATCCCTTGCCGTTCCCTTTTTATCAGAGTATGCAGCCTCCCACTAAGGTTCATAACCTTGGCGGTCATCTTTCATCCTGAACTGTCTTTGATTATAATTTTACTTCACACAAATCTCATTCTATCTTCTCCAAAACATAGCAAGGCTGTGACCAAAGCTGTCTCAGGATGATACCAAGTCAATAATTCATACCTTTATTACATCTCTGCTGGGTAGCTGTAATTCAACCTAGTTGTTGTAATTTTAGTATGTTAGCACCTGTAGATTGGTGTGCCTGAAGCAGTTCTGCGTCCAATGATTGTTCCATGCCTTTTACAATCTTATCTATGTGTCTAATGCATCTGTAATATACAGCAAATACCTACCACACCTTTGCAGAGACAAAGAATTTATGCCACTTAAGATTTTAAATCCTTCCTTATGAAATACCACAGCTGAAAGGTAATTTGTTTAGACTATCAATTATGCTCAGGTTTGTGTTCCCTTCCCTCTTCCAGCTTCCCTCTTCCAGCTTCTCTCTTCCCTCCTCTCCCCTCCCACTTTCTTTCCTTCCTCACTCCTCTTTTTCCTCTTCCCTCCTCTCCGTCTTCCCTATTCTCTCCTCTCCTCTCCTCTCCCCCTTCCCTTCCCTTCCCTTCCCTTCCCTTCCCTTCCCTTCCCTTCCCTTCCCTTCCCTTCCCTTCCCTTCCCTTCCCTTCCCTTCCCTTCCCTTCCCTTCCCTTCCCTTCCCTTCCCTTCCCTTCCCTTCCCTCTCCTTTTATTTCTCCCTCCCACTGCCCTCTCTTCCCCTTCTGCTCAGAACCACACAGAGCACTTTTGATTGCATCTGTTGAGTTATTGTAAAATAACTCAACTTTGAGTTATTTTACAGGGACACCGAAAACTTTTCTTAAAGGCCATTAGAACCAGTGGTCTTGGCTCACAAAATAGAATATGAGTGATCTTCAAATGATGAAAAGTATTTAGAAGCATAAAGGAATATTACCCATTTTGGCATTTGTTCTTGTGAATTTATCTGATTATTTCTTCTTTTTCTTGTTTTCTTGGGCAGTTGCCCATGACAAAATCACTGGTTGAACAACCTTTCATACAGACACATAAAAACCTAATAATGAACTCTTAAAAAACACCACAACTCCATCCATGTCCCTGCCCTTCCCAGCATATAGAAATGCATTTTCAAATCCAGAAGCTGGAACTAGAAAGTACAAAGCAAAGCTTTATTTTTGCAAGTTGGTCCCCATTCTATATTGTTGCATATTGTTATTCCATTCCAGATACAGGACTTAGAATTTGCCTTTTTTGAACTTCATGAGGTTTATGAAAGAACATTTCTGCAACCTGTAGAGATCCCTCTGAGTTGCACTGCTACCTCTCTCCAATTCTACGTCATCCAGAAACTTTCTGAGAGAAAATTCTTACCCATCATCCTATGGTACGTAGTGCTATGATTACCTCATCTCCTAGTTTGCACAAATTTGTACTTACTATGATTACTGGAAGAGGCTCAAAAAGCATGCAATAAGTATCCACACACATAAAACTAGCAGGCAAAACAAAACCTCATATTTTTATTATAATAAAAATAATAATTTTGAATTATTTTATGTACTTTACTGTGCATATCTGGAGTTGATAGCTGTGCCTATTTAGAAAATTACATGATAGCCCTCATTATGGTTAAGTATTAAATTAGTGCTTCCACTTTTAACATATGGAAACAGAGTAAGTTGCCAAAGAAAACTCATGGCATTGTCTAGACCTATAAGAGTTTGTCTTTGCTCCAGAAGCAGGTAAAATGCTGACCTTTCAGTAGTAGCCAGAATAATATATCAGAGGAACCCAGATTCCCTGTGAATAAACCCACAGTATATCAGCATCACACAGTTTACATTTTAAAGCATATTTATCACAACTGAGTCAAACAGGGCAAAATTCCCAAACCAATCCAGAATTTACAATCCAGCATTTGGGACCCTGGCAACTCAGTAATTATTTGGCTTCTGCTTGTGTGTGTATGCATGTGTGTTTATTATTTTATTTATGTGAGTTGTGTGCACACAAGTTTTATTTTGGAGACTTATGATATAAAAGCTCTGCATGTGATTTATTAAAAACAAACGATGCAGCAAAAAGATTATATTCCCACATAATGGGATGGGGTGCTTGC
Organism: Phalacrocorax aristotelis; assembly: GCF_949628215.1. Lineage (NCBI taxonomy): Eukaryota > Metazoa > Chordata > Aves > Suliformes > Phalacrocoracidae > Phalacrocorax > Phalacrocorax aristotelis. Next base: position 75,009,806 of record NC_134311.1, on the reverse strand, counting down.
CAAAGCCTGGAAATGGAATACTAACTAGTAGCTTTGCGAGAGCTACTAGTTGAGAAGCTGTTTAGTATAGGCTGGCTGTGTTCCCCTTTTAGGTGAGGATCCTATTTTCTTTCCCTTTTTAGTATATTTTGTATCTTTTGGATGTTGTTTTCTTGCTTGGTCTCCTTAGGATCCATCCTCTGAACCTTTTTCAATACACTCCACTGAGAAAGCAAACAAGAAGAATGGGTGTAATGGGACAAGTGTGATGTGGCCAAGGCCTCATAATTGCCGCTTCCTAATGGACTCATGCTCATTTGAATCAAGGGCGAAGCATGCACTCAGGCAGCAATCATCCATGCAGCTGATCCCGGGGTGGAGAGGGTACCCAGGCAAGAGACATCAGGAATAGGGCTGCAAAATAACAGCTTGGGGTCACTTAGGGATTCAAACAGGTTCAAACATTCCAATTCTGCATTCACAGGACAATTGGGCTGTGTTGAAAAAACCTCTGATGGGGATAAGGTGAAACAATGTCATCAGAATAATACTCAGGTGAATGTCTTTCAGGAGTAATTCTTAACTTTTAACCTTGCACGTGTTCTTAACACATTGCAGTCTGAAGGCTTAGGGGGAATTGAATCACAGTGGGGAATCACAGCTAGGACAGCATTTCAATTCATTTTGTATCTGAAAAAAGCTAATAGGAACCCTCATTCTTTTTACAGTCTTCAGCCTTTCTTTTGACTCTGCCAAATATAAGGCCAGATCATGCAATAATTAGCATTATAAAGCAGTGAATCTCACTAGTTTCAATGGCATCTTTCTCAGAGAAAATCTATCACACTCCCATTATCAGAATCAGACGTACCTGTTTCAAGGACCTTTACGCAAAGAGGGAAAGGTATAAGAAGGACCCTAAGCATGGTGATTCTCAGTACTAAAACGTCTAGAAGTGAGGCACCTGCCTCCATCAGTGGAAATGTCAATGCTGAGAAAAATATTTATGTTCACTGGATTGAATGGTGGTATTTCTGCCTACAGTGATTGTTCACAGGTATCAGCACTTTAAGAGTGGTGACATCTAGGGCAGATGGGAATACCAGCTACAAAAAAGAAGGTTGTCACAGAAATCGCTTCCATTCCTTGAAATAAGTTGTTTTTCTTAAGTTTGCTACTCATACAGTGTCAGAACTCAGAAGTTGAACTACTCTACTTTAACCTGCACAGTCATCTTACATGTATGATATTATAAGTGTTATGTAAAAGGCTGAGAATCAGCTGCTTTTTTTCCTGTTTTTTTTTTTTTGTTTTTTTTTTTTTTTAAATACAAGAAGATACTGGAAAACCTCTTCAACTCCTTGTTTGTTCTGCAGATGGGACTTCTAACTTCCTCTTACGGTCCCCAGGAGTTCGTTCTGAATACAGGGCTAGAGTTTTTAGGTGCCAAGAAAAGGAGAAAAGATGTCCCCATGCTAAATTGAAAATGAACTCTCAGTGTGGACAAGCATGCTACAGTAACAGAGCCAGGAAAAAAAAAAATAAAAAGGACAATTAAAGAGTGACAGTGAAATAAGAAAAGTGAGATTGATACGTCTTCATAACTAAAAGATTAAGAAACTCAAGTGAGAGGCACTAAAGACAGTGAAATATCCCTTTATGTTGTACATAAACACTTGATCAATCTAATGAGAAACTACCATATAACTGAAATGCTTTATTTTGGATGATAATTTACACAATAATTTTGAATAAAGTTAATCCCTGCAACAAAGACTTAAGCAAAAAGTAAAGAGGAAGAATGCAAATATATTCCAGTGTAACTTTCTTTTGCCTCTTTTAAAATATTTGTGAAAAGGGATGAAAATCATTCTTTCTTTCTCTGCATGGGACATGCAGAGTCTTAATTTATCAGAGATGTTTGGGTGGAAGTAGCAAGAAAAAAGATTATTGCTATGATTGCCATTATTATCATTATAGTTATAATAGTCACCATCAGTATCAAATACATGACAAAAAGGTGCTAGCTAATCATTTTGATAGGGGTGTTAAACAGGATGTGGAGTAAATAGGAAAAATAAATCTCACCATCTGTTTAATGCTTTGCTTTTGCTTAGAATTCTAGTGATGAGATAACTCTGAATTGCTGTACTTCCAGAATGTTCCTTGTAAAGGATTGACCAGCAAACAATCTATACAGATTACACATACACAGTATCGTTCCACTGATGACATGCTGAAAACATCTTTAATATTGATATTAAAATATCGTTAATAGATTAATTTCTTGCTTGCTTTTAAGTATTGATTCTTCTCTGAAAAGAAATGCCTGTTGTCATCTTCAGGGAGGGTCCTGAATAGAAGAATTTAACGGAAGTTAAACTTGGAAGTCCAACCAGTATAGAACTATGCCCCTTAGTTTACGGACTCATACATGCATCTCATCAAAGATTTATTTTCTTGCAATGATTTGCAGATCTACAATGACCAGCTTCAAAGTATATTAAGAATTATTTCTCTGATTCATTGATTTTAAATGTATCTACATTTTGATCCCTTTGCAAAGTCACCTTAAGGTCTTGAATAGTTCATGGTTTTTGTTGGCCTAATGCTTTCTATCATACTTAATCAAATAATCCATTTTAAAGGAAGCTGTTTCTCTAAATGAGTTTGGCTCAGATTCCTCGCGTTAGATTACATCTCCAAGTTACCAGGAATAACAAAATGCCAAGACAGCTTTTAACTAGTTAATAGCAGCAGACCTGACAGAAGTGTGCTCTGAAGTGTGGTGCATTTGTTGCGGGGGGGGGTGGTGGGTGTGTGGTGGGGCGGAATAGGGTCTGGGGAAGTCTCTACAGACAGGTTACGGATATTCTGTGAAATGGATAATGACATATGTCATCAGTTCCAGTGGTATAAATTAGGATCTTTGATAAAACCGATGGAGTTACACTGGTACACAATTAAAATAGATGAGAACAGAATCAGCCTCCCAGGGTGACTGAAATTTTAGACACTCAACATGGAGGAATTGCAAGTATTTTAAGCTATTGGTTTTCTCTTTTCACTTTTATAGTTTAAGCCCCCAAATTCTTGATCTGTAGAGAGCAGTACTAAACTTTGTTCAGATGAGTATCAGTAAATCTGAGTTATGAACTGGTATGGCTTTATATATATGTATGTTGTTTAAATAGAATACATATAAGTACACTGTGTCTTCTATCTGTCTGTCTGTCTCTTTTATCAGAATTTCACTGAAATATATAGATGTTGTCATCAACACTTTAAAAGTCCAATCACTTTCAGTCCAGATATTTCCTGGTAGCCAGGATATCTTAGCTACCCATGCATAAAAAAGGGACAAGTTTCATCACTAGTCATTTTGAGCTTGGAAGCACATCCCCTGGCAATGACAAATCCTAGCAACAGAATTACAACCCAACCCAAACAGATAGACTGGATCAAGAGAAAGCATTGCCTGCCAGGAATTGTGATTTCCTTTCAAGATAGCTTCTGTACTGAAATGTAATACTAGTAAGAGCATTTGAACTGAGCTAGAACTTGAGGTCTTAACTGAGATCAAGGCCTCTATTGCTGGGCATATGATTTCACTTGCCAGGAGCCCAGGTCCCTGACATACTGAAATCAATAGGTGTGTCTTGCTTGTCTTCAGACAGTCACTTTTATGTGTCTTGGGTCTTTGTACTGCCCTTTGCTCGTGTCCCTTCTACAAAGGTTTGAAATAATGGCACCGTGGCTTAGGAAGAAATATACTTTTGAACTTGGCCTGATTTCAGCAAACATAGACCTAAAGCCTCTCTCTGCGATTCAAAGTAGAAATGCAGTTTCACCAATACAAAAACTATATTTTGAAGATATGAAACATGGCTTTGTGATTATGGGTTCTAAGATGATTATTTAATCTATTCCACACTTTGACTTCTATTATAGCTTTCATTTAAATTTATTGGATTTTCTTATTTTTTTTTAATCTAACAAACAAAAGAAATCAAAGAAAAATCAAAATAAAATACAACAAAAAGAATATACAAAAGCCAAAGGGAAGTTTTCTGAAAACTGTAAGGGCCATTTGGCTGATTCTGAAATGCCTTGGCTCTTGTTAGTATACCTGTCTTCACACTCCTGTGGGAAAGATTACCTTCAGCTATTTTCATCGATAAATAAAATGAAATGAAATAAAATAAACTTTATTTTAAGGAAAATAAAACCTTAGTTACAGTTTAGACAAATAAATATATACAAAAGAAGTCTCTGCTTTTTAACTATGGTGCAGGAAAATTATATCTCATATCTTCTCCGATACAAGTAGGCTCAATACTCTTCAAATTTCATATCTTGATAAAGAAATCTATAATCAAAGGGAATCATGGAAAATAAAACCACTACAAATAGGTTTATGAAAATTACTTTCTGACTTCATTGCAGGAAAAATAAGCAAAAGATTAACAAGTAAAATGGGCTAGACATAACTAAATTTGAAGGTTCTTCCTCTTTCCGCCCCCCTCTTTTTCTTTCTTTAAGTGAAATGTTACATTCGATTTGAAGTACAAGTTAAGTTGTCAGATACTTGGAAGAAGAGTTCAGGACATGAAGAGCAATTTTCTTGCAGCTGCTTTTCCCTTTTACCCAAAAGCTCAGCGACTAGAACACCTTCAATTCACTACTCTGACAACATTTGAGCAATATCACTCACCTCTTAAAAGAATGGCTGAACTTCATTATCTCCTGGATATTTGGAGAAAGATCTTTCTACCTCTTTTGTTCTGGTTGTTCCTTTTTGTTCAAATAATTAAAATTCAGGTATCCCACAGAACCACAAATTTTAGAAATTACTCTCTCACCTTGCATTTAAAAAGTGATGAACTTGGCCAGTTCCAAGAGGAAGGATTGAGGAAGATGCCCCTTTGGAAACCCTGTCATCAATAAGGCAAGAGGCTGAAATCAACTACTGAATCACCCACTCTACTGAACTAAGACTTTAATCCAAAACATTCATTTACTGATTTCCAGAGCAATGACCTATTTACTCCTAAAATCTATGAAAGTATGGAGAGGAAGGCCCTTTTCATCTTTAGTATTATTAAGTGGTAAACAGAGTTAAAGGGTGAGTATAACAATAATTTTTAGTCTGGTTGGACCACCAAGTTTCATTATTTACTTGAATTATCTTTTATTTCATTACAAAAATGGAACAGTTTTGATACAAGCCTTTTTTACCTGATCATTTAAGAAGCCTTCTAAAGGAGACCAAATGGGGGTTAAATTCCCCTTGAACTTGAAACATTAATACCCTGAGTGGTAGGCCCTAGTCTGTGGCTGTCACAACTACTTACTAGTTGTAAGTTTGGGATTGTTGAGTTTTTTCTTGTAGGTGACAATAAGTTTGAACAAAGATGAATTAAATTTGAGGCCAGGCTAAAAAATTTATTTGGTAGGTGGAAATTATTAAAATGAAAGTGAAAAATGTCATTGGCTTTATGGAGGAGGAGGAATGTCGAATTATATTATCATCGTAAAGATAAGAGGAAAAAAAAAGAGCAAGTACCTGCATTTGCATAATTTGCCATTGCAATTTCTTCTCTTACCTTTGGGCTTTTCTTCTGTCTTTCATTGCATTGTCTTTTTTTTTTTTTTTTCCCCTATGTCATTAGACATCTCTGCATCTAGTCTCCTAAATCCAATAATTTTTTTCATTTTGTTTCAAAATTTGACCAGGCATTCTTACAAACAATTGACAGGATTTTCACCACCTATGACATAACTCCTTTTTAGTACATTTATAATAGAAAGCAAACATCCAAACCATCCATCCTTTCTCCTAACAAAATCCTCACCTACTTTTTGATTTGGTGTGACTCCCTTACTGAATTTCTCAAGCCAGAACTGACATTCAACTGCTCATTCAGTCTGGATATTCTTGTTTGTGAGATCTAGGCAAGAGGTGACAACACACATCATCTGATTACAATGCTTAAAACTTGTATTCCACTGCTCTCTCTTTTTCCTCCACTCCTTCCTTTATTTCTCCTACCCCTTCACCTCCCTTCCTCACAGGCAAAACCTTTACATTATTCAGGTCTCCATTACATACTACTTTTTTTTGTTTGTTTGTTTGTATGTGAGACTTTGAAGATCTGTAGTTCTTTTCAACATTCAAGGTCTGCGGACCCCTTACCTGTATGCAGTGCTATGCTACTTGAATTAGTATTACCCTTCAAAGACCAATATTTCACAGTGACAGCAGCCACTGCGTAGTGAGCTTTGTAAAGCTGTTATTGCCAAAATGCCTTTTTGTTTGCTCATGCTTTCTGTCTTTGCAACCAAAAGAAATGTTTGATTGGAAAATTGCCATGTCATCAGCAATGAATTTTGCATTTCCTTCAAAGCACAAGAATTAAACACAATTTTGGAGAGCTTTTGTTGTTAATGTTGCTGTGATTTGTTTTCTTAATGAGCAGAGCAAGAAGTCTGATGTGATAGCTGCCACGTTGTGGAGTAAACAGAAGGACATAGGAATATATAAACTTTTTCACTCAAAACTATGTTAAATGTCCAGAATACTTAAAAAAAGATGTGATCCCCCATTAATGAAATTGCTGGTGGTCTTCCAAATCTGGAATTCTTCTTTTATTTTTCCTTTTCTCCAAATAAAAAACCACAAATATCCACTAGCAGAAGCTCTGCATGGAATCTTAAGGTAAGGCTAAGTTAGGGACATTGAAATTAAGAGGAATTCAATTGGGCTTATGATTTCAGTTCTTGAACAAGATGTCTTTCCAAGCAATGACTCTTGCCTTGCCGTGCCTTCCCTCACACTTCTCTTCCCTCTTTCCTCTTCTTCCCCTTTACCCTTTCCCCATTCCCCTTTCCCTTTTCCCTTACCCCCTTACTCACCTAACACCTTGCACCCTCACCTCTTAACCTGAAGCAGTAGGGTTTAAAACACATTTAATTCAGTAATTATATACTTGAACTCCTTTCAGACTCTTAGGTAAATACCATTTGGTCCTGATGATTTGTTACTTTTTATCAATATGTCTAAAATCTCCTCTGCTGACACTTCATTTTGAGACTGACATTCAAACACAGAGAAGTAACAGAATTTCCCTCTTTGCAGTGAACATGGATATGAAGAATTCATTTTTCTTTTCTGTTATGACATTATCTTCCTTGTATGATTCTTTTACATCTTGGTCATTTGTAAACCCCATAAACTCTCTGGCAAGTTTCTTCCTTTTGATGGATATGAAAAACTTTTTATTACTACTTCTTTTATTTTAGAAACTTTAGCAGCTTCTTTTTTACACTAATCTTTTCATCCTATTTTTATTATATTTTAACATTGTACTTGTCTGCAGTCAAGCTTTTTTGCTATTTTCATTGAGTGCACATGTCTTCCACTTTTGAAATATATTGATTTATTTCTAAACTAAACTGGAGGGGGGTAGTTCGCTTCAAAGGATGACACAAATGAAAAAATATGGGGAAAACAGGAAAAAATAGAAGGGCTGTTTGCTTAAAGGAATGAATTTCTGTGGTTATAAAAATAAGGAAATAGGAAATAGAGAAGATTAATCATATAGTTAAATTTACAATATTTCTAATATCAGGTTATGTAACAAACACATGCTTCAAGGATGTGTTTTTTAATTGCACCTCAGTATTTGCAACAGCTACTCCTTAGATGAAGGGCACTGTGTATGCTGTATTCTCTACCACAACACTATTCCCTGTAACATCCCTGATGGCAGCTTGAACAAAGCAGTCCACCTTTATATGACAACACAAAGATGTGTCTTGGCTCCTTTAGAGCATTTGTACTTTATAGTCTGGTTGTATTATTCATAATATTTTCCAATAGCTCAGAGCTCCTATAAGGGTACCAGCCAGACCATCCAGTTAGAACTAAATTTCACAACAATCTGGATCCTGCAGTTCAAAGCTGTCACTTTTTAAGTCCATTTGGAAAGGCCTCTGACTTTTTAAACCTTATGCAGCCATTCCCCATCAATGGAGAGGAAACAGATTTGGAAGTAGAAAAGAATTAAACTAAAAAAGGGTATCCCTAGAGACTGAAGAGAAACATGAGAATTTTGTATGTAGGATGCAATTCAGTGAAACAGTTTTCTAATACTGATAGTTATTGTCTGTTTAGGATTTGGGTTGTGGGTGGGGTTTTTTTTTTTGTTTGTTTGTTTGTTTGTCTTAAAGTCTTGTTTTCCACAGCAATATCTAAAACAGTGTCATAAAGCTGGTCAGTACATACCGGCTTTATTCTAGAGCTCTTCTCTATGCTGCAAGTCAAACTGGGAGTGAAAGCATAAACAACAGTTGCCTATAAATGCAGATCAAGAGTTTTTGACATAAGGATTTAAAGGCAGGCACCAAAATGGCATAACCAACTACACACCAAGTTTTGCACGGGCTAAGACCTGAGGCTCCTGGTTGTATTGATCCAAACTGGGAATGGCTAGTGGTTCCTCAGAAACCATTGGTTCCTTCTGTTAGTGCTTAATAATGGTTTGAGGTTCTAACAGTGGAATTTGTATTTTCAGAACAATAGGGAGAGATGCTAACACAATCTCTTGGTATTTCAGAATATATTGCAATACTATTTTTTTAAATATATTCCTCTAGCTGCCTCTAATAATGAATGTAATTGATTTGAAGCCCTCACATTACCAACTCTGTCACTCCCAGTGAGACATTTCCTTCATTTGTCCAGTGGGAATGTTCCATTATGAGGTGGTTAAAGGTAGTTCATGACATTGATCCTGCCTTGCAAACCTCACTGAAATCTGTACATTCCTGCTTTTGCAGAACAATTTGCTGGACCTAGAAGATCATGTACTTACTATATATTGGGATACGTTTCTGTAAGTGTGAGTGGGAAATGGAAGACCTGCTTGAGCAGTGGAGGGTGCACTGTTCTTGAAAGCACCTGCCATTGATTACAATTATAAGGGAAAATAGTTTGGGTTTTGAATTTTGGGGGCAGTTAATATAACCTGATAATACCACCTATTTCAATTGCAAACTGCTGGTGGCAAAAACAGACTATTATCCACACTTAGATAAATGCTGTCATAATGGATGCTCTGAGGTTATTTAGTAATAAAAAAGATAAATAATAAGATGAAGAAATTTGATGTTCTGGGGAAATACATGTATCTCAATATTTTTGTATAAATCAGAATTTAAAACCTGAAAAACAAAAAGAACCTGTATGGAATGTATTTTTTTCAAAAAGGTTTCTTTAGAATGGAACATGTATTTAATCACCTATTGATTGAGATTTTTTTATTATTAGATCTGAAATACAGGGTTTCATGTTCCTTGACTTCACGTACTACAATCTGAACCACTCAAGTAACTGGCACTCATTCTTTCCAATGGCATGTACTCCTCCAACAGACTGCGTCTCCATAATGCACCAAATGATATCTGATTGCTGAAAAATTGCATCACTCAAAGCCTCAGTTCATTATGAACTGCATAGCTCATCCAGCCATAAGAGAGTATGGGATAATCAGAATTATACTTTCCATTATGCTGTGAAGCACAAAAAGAAAGCTTCTTTTAGGAAAAAATAACCCAAATCAGCAGAAGAAGTGTTAAGTATAACCCTCAACTCCCTCGCACTCTACGTTCCAGTGATCTCTATGATTCATCAAATCTTCTACTCAACTCTTCTGATTCTGTAACATATTTCTTACAGCAGTTCATCAAGGAGATGTGGCAAATTCATACATTTTCATAGAAAATGTGTTTTGTTTTCAAACATAAATAAAAAAAAACAACCCACAGGACTTGAAATTCTTAAACTGTTCTGGTAATCGATTATTTAATGATATTTATTTGTATAGCAACTTGCATAGTTGCATTTAAATGAGGTTTCCTAAGTGGTACCACAGTATAAACAATCCGGACATATCAACAAAGAAGGTGAAATCAGTTTCAAGGTTGAGAGAGGGATTAAAAAAGTTTCCCTGCAAATCTCTCCAGTTTACTGCTAAGTCTAAGTAAATTACCCACACAGGCATGGGGCAGAACTGCTATACATTCCTGGACTTTTGATTCTCAGGTTTGCAGTTGAATAGCAGCGCAACCCTTTCTCCCATCCTTGGCATTGACTGCTTCTCCTGTAATTGCCTTCTCTGTTATGAGTCTTTTTTTCCCCTTTCCCTATAAAAGAAATTACAGCTTGTCTCTGTAGAAGATAAAACCTGAGTAACTGCTGTACCATAGAAATGCAGCAGGTTTGTGCAATAATACGAAGAAGGGAAGATATGCGACTTGTGGGCAATTAAATACATTCGACACAGCAGCCCATCGGAGAGCCACTTATTTTTAACTCCTTTTAGTTATTTCTCTTTAAAAAGGGCTTTAGGCCTCCAGCTTCTCTCTGAAGAAACTTTGAGACTAGCCATGACAGGACTCATGTTGTTAAGCCTGCTGGGTAGCGCCAGTACAAAACATGATGACAGAGTCACCCACAGAGAGAGCTGTCTTATTTATCCCCATGCTGGCAAACTGATTCACTCCTAGCTGTAGTAGTTTTGCCTGTAATCATTTGTATTATTATTTATAACAAATTACGTGTCAAGGACACAATGGCAGATTGGTACATCCCATTAATTTTTGTATGAGGGGTGGGGGGGGTAAAAGGCTATGAACTGTTACTACACACACATTGACAATTTATTTTACCTTTGAACTGAGAAGTCCTTTGCATTTAAACTTTTATGAGGCAGACAGAGAAAGAAAGAGGCAGATTGAGATAGACCTGAGAGACAGAGAAAAAAAAGGGAAGTGGGAGACAGGCTTGGAGAACTGTCAGGTGTGGATATGAATCAAAACAGTACCTTTAATTCCACTGCATTTACTAAGTTTTCTTAAAAAACACTTGTTAAATGCATGTGTTTCAAAAGATTAGTTGATGAACATTTAGGGTCAGGGAATACAGCCTCCACTGATGAACGCTAGTAGATGATGCACATTTTTTAAGAGACTGGGGTAGCATTCCCTGTGTTTAACATGCTAATGCTGTGGGTTGTTAGTATCAAGAATTATGCAAGAGTTATTCTATGAAAGATTCAGGAATACATCCTAAATAAGGAGAAGTAGAGACAGAGGCAGTACTGGACAAAGTTTAAGCATCACAGTGAGTTTAGTGAGCAACTGAGTGCAAGAGAAGAACAATGTGAAAACATTTGTAGAAAGAAGTAGTGGTACGGAGAATGAAAGCTTGGACTCTGTGGCCTGTGTAATGTAAAAGGTCACAGAAGATGATTGTAATTGTCCTTTTTGGCCTTAAAAATCCATGAATCTATGAATGAATGAATGAATCTGTGATTCTGGGACAAAAGCTGAAACAAGGTTCAAAGATTGCAGGTCCAAAGCCAAACTCATCAGTGAAGACTTATAAAAATACATGATTGATGACTAACCTTGTCCTTAGATTGTATGTGAGGCTATTGCTTTTTAAAAGTGACACTTGTCACTTTTCCGTCTTACCAGGAGGAGAAGAAAAATATATATATAATCTTTGTCAACATCAATTTTTCCTTCAGGTTTATTGCAATCATAAACTGTACTGCACAATGAAAAAATGCAGTGTCACCTTGGGTCCATCAAACTTGACACTAAAAGGTTAAATGAATTTCTTAGCTTAGCTTGATCCAAAGAGGAAGAATACCCACACGATACATGCTGCACAGATTAATACTTTTTTTTCTTTTTTCTTGCAATTGTAGACAAAGTTTACAGGCAAACAATGGGTATTGCATTCAGCTCAGCAGCACAAAGGTAATTGTATCAATAAGTTCCAAAGATTTGAAGGTTCTTTCTGTGGATGATTTGCAGTGCTAAGCATTATGGCTCCAAAGAGATTCACAGATTGAAAGTTGGTACATATGAGGTGGCAAGCTAGTCAGCTATATTATCTGTGCCAAACTGGGTGGAGTTGTCCTCACTGAGCCTTTTTTTAACCTGCTAGACTAAGCATTTCCTTTCTCCTCTTCATTTTCAAACCCAGTCTTATTACATCTCTTTCTCTTTTTCTCCTTTATCACTCCCTTGGCTGTGCTGCTACACTCTTCAACTTGACTGTTCTTTTAAAATTCTGCAACTGCATAGATTTAAGATAAGAACATTGAGGGAAGGATGGGCTGTTTATGTCTATATGGAAACTGGTAAGAAACTTTACAAGTTTCCATTTGCTTTTTAAAGTAAAAAATAAATAATGCTTGGATGTTTCTGGCATCAATATGTGGAATGTCTTGCATCCTGCAGTCCCTGTTACTTTCTGGAGGGAAATTAGTCAAACTCATTCTGGCTCAGAGAAAGTCTATACTGAAAAAGATTCTGCTGGAGGGAAAGACATCAGTTTATAACTAATATGACAGAATCATGACTTTATATCACCACTTAAATAGGCCAAGAGTTCAGTTGCTTGGATACAATATTTTAGACAGGAGAGAGGCAAAACTCTGGTACTAGAACCTTGTAAGTATGTAGCTGCTGGGTTTGGATCCATTTAACTTTACACTGCATGGAAAACAAAATGAAAAAAAAAGTAACTGCAGTTAGGGGGTTGACTCCCATGGCATTTGCGAGCTCCATTCTGAGCTTTGCTCTAGGATCTATACACACCTCCATTTATTTTTTGAAAGGTCAGGCATGCAATGAAAAATACACTTAAAGTGCATATGTCACTCCATACCTACAAACGACTGCTTATGAATCTAAAACATGGATGAAACAGAAGTTTTGCAGGATTTCTGTGTTCACTTACAGGAGTCTACATGTGAATGAGAAGCAGTCAAAGGCAAAAATTACCTCTACTTCTTCCTTTATATATGATTAATAGAAGACTTAAAAATTAAGCATAACAAACAAATTCCCTTCTTTGACCAGACCCTGGGTCCCTAATAGAAAACAATTTGTGCAGTAATGACTCCTTTACTTTGTTCTAGAATAAAAAACACTGCTCATTAACCAGTGCTGCAGGCAAAGTGAGTAGGAATCTATACCAGGCAAACTCTAAATAAGGAATCCAGAGACTAGGTGTGAAAAAAAAAGCATAAAATGAAGCTTAATGACAAAATTAGCCAGTTGTTAATGCTTATTTCAGACTTCATACTGCAGAATTAAACAAAACAGAAAAAAAACAGAAAAGAGCCAGTGAAGTGCCAGTGCTTCCAGTTATTTCCATTCATAAGAGTATTTTTAATCTGAGTTTGCATTTTGGACGTTAACAAACTGAACTGTGTCACCTTTTTATTTTAAATGCTACATAAATAAAAATCAGTAACACCCTTCTACCCTGCCTGGTGTGGAAAATCTTTGACACTTGGGAAAAACTAAGAACATTTTCATCCAGGTATTCTTCTAGAAGTCTGAGGTCTCACCAGCTGCTTTAGCTTAGTTGTCCTTCTGCTCCTGGACCTTCAGTGATGACCAGAGGAGAGTTCTGAAAGCAAATTGTTTGTATGGATTCTGCTTGATAGGAGTAATTCCTGCCATTATGTAAGAATTTGTAATATTTCTCATAACCGAGTAGTTTTCCTTAAGTAGTTGACTTTTGCAAACAGCTTCCCTTACTTCACTCTTAAAACCAACTCCTGGAATTCACTTTCTGGGAACCCTTTCCAAAGCCTGTGAAAGATCTGAAGTCTGAAGAACTAAAAGCCCAGGGTTTGGTCTAAAACAGGCACTGTTTAGCAAAGATAGCACTTCAGAAGCTTGTCCCATAATTGACCGGATTGGTGTGAGGTAACTGCAGTAGAAAAGGATAGTTGGATGGTTGGTAAAAATACCCAGACAGTGAACACGGACAATATTGTGTATTTATGTTTGTGTGTCTGTGTGTGTGTATGTATGGATATATCGTAAAATTCTGGTAGCAATTGAAGTATTATTTTGCCTTGCCTATTTGAAATGTTGATTTTTGTAATGTTGATTTTCTATACTAATATAAGGTTTATTTAGCAAGACAGAAAGCAAGAGTGAAAGTGAACAAGGAGCTTCATGATTTTGACATATACTTCTTCAGATATGATCAAAGAAGTCCATTTACTGGAAGCTCTACTAAGTGTCAGGCAAAACAATGTAAAGAATTGGAGCAGTCGGCAGAATGACTTTTTCATTTTGAAGCAACTTTCAAGGTTTTGAAACTTGTTCTTTTTCCATATTGTGTTGAAACATCTATTTTCCTAATAAACAATTCGGATTTTGGATTCACATCCAAAGGAACCTAGACACCCATCCCTCCCTTTCACAGAAAGAAAGAAAAGAAAAATTAGATTAAAAATAAAACTTACCCTGATGAAAACTTTGTTGAAACCAATACACGCATATATACTTCCATTTTGACAGAACAGCATAATAGGAAAAATTTAACTTAATGTGTTCTGACCTTCAGCCCTTAACGACTCTGCTCTTACGAATGCTAAAATAATCTTCATTTTTTTTAGGAATAACATTACAGAGAACAATTAGACCACCATCTGAGAGAAGAAGTTATACAGCTAAAGTGAACGCGATGTTTTAACTTTGCAGATTAGTTGGTATCCCTAGGGGAGACTGTATTCTGCAAAGACAGAGTCACAATTCCTGTCACAAGTGTGTGCTGAAGCTTGTAATGGGTTTCTTCTAAACCTTTCACACTTCTGCTTTCCACAGAAGGTTCATTTACCTTTTCGAAGCAGAACAGAGCTGTTTTTAGATTGTCTTGATTCCAATAGACACTGAGGTCCCTTGAGTCTAAATTGGGATGCCTTCGTCTAAGCAAATTTTTATCTGACTCATTGGCAGTGAAAGGAAGAAAATGGCACCAACTCTAAAAAGCTTCATGCCCTATGTTTCGTAGTTCATTAATTATTCCTTTCAGCAATTTCTGCACTACTTGTCTTTCTCATGTCCACTTGCCTAATTAAAATTGTGAATGCCCTAACTGGTTAACTAAAATCCAGGCAATTCTTTAGTTTGTCAGTTTGAGGAATAATTTCTCATGCCTGATTAATTAACAATTAAGTATAGTGTTGCTATATAATTATTTCATTCACACAACAAGTATACAATGTTTACCATGACCACTCCTATGAGCTCTGTGTTTAGTAAACTGTCTCTCTATAGTTGTCACCCTTGGAGAATACCCACAGCTGTCACTAGCTTACTTCCCCAGTATCTGTAGCTTACAGCTAGCATCACAGCCTGGTTAAAACATCCCACTTCTGTTTGTTTTTTGTCCTGTTTCTACGTCTGATGCCCACATTTTTAAATCCCAGTCAGCATTGCCTCATTTAACCAAATATTGAGTCCCAAGGCAATGTGGCATGCCTGGTTTATACTTGCATGTATATGGGAGAACATACATTAACCTAGTTGCTCTAATTAGTTTACTACAGTTTTTCTCCCCTCAGCTGATACATATGGACTGTATTTGTGATCAAATGGATACTTTTAAGGGCTGTTGACAGGATGAAAAAGTCTAGAATACTGCAATGCACAGCACTTAGGAGATATGATTTTAAATACCACATGTTAATGTTTTAAGGCACATGTGTTTCATGACTTTGAAGCCAACATTACACCAGGAGTATGTCACTGGGTGACAACATGGCCTCCTGGGGAAAGAGGGCTATGGAGCAGTCTGTAACCCTGCTGTAGAGAAAACAGCAACAACGGCTTGCAAGAATTAGGGTGAATATACGTAAACATTTTGGGAATGATCTTTTTGTCCTGTTCAGCCCTGCCTGAAGTTACAGAGTTAATTTCACTTTCAGTTTCTAAAACATACTTAATACTTGCTTTCTGCTACAGACTGGTGCCCTGAGGCACCCACAGGCTTTGCTGTCTCTGCCCAGCATCCCATGGGGCTGTCCCTGCCCACTGCCTAGGGCCCCATTTTGGAGACCATCAGTCCCTGCCTCAGGGGGTTGTAGGATGTCAGCCTCCAGCTCCCCGCAGCCTGCCCACTCACTTACTAAATCCCTGGCATAATAAATGAGTTTCTAGGACCATGAGTTACACTGAAGTCAGATTTTCTGGTGAAGCAACAGAGTGGTGGTCTCATCTTCAGTGCTCAGTCTTGCAGCCAGGGTTAGGACAGGCCTGGGACCCACTGTGAGACCAAGGGCTGCTGGTCCACAGGTACCCCAGCATCAGGCACAGGGGGCTCCTGAAACCTGCCGGGGCCTTCATCCACATCATGAGGGGCCTGAATTAAAGTCTTCCTCCTCTCTGGTACAGAGGGGAAGAAACAGGAACCTGTGAGGCTGCATGTTAAGCACCGGGCTACGAGATACTTCAGCACGGGTTTCTTATATTTGTTCTGTTGAAGCTGTTCCACTTCGCATGAATAATTAAATACTCCTTGTGTTGAGGGGAAGAGAAGAAGTGATTCTGTACATTACCAGTTAATTACATGAGGCAGTGAGTAAAATGCTGTGGTTTCTATTCACAAATAGTTACTGAAGTAAGATCTCCGTTACTGGTTTATGTAGGTTGAGGCACTCATTATACTACCTGAAGATATGAAATAGCTACTGGTGGTGTGATCTTATTTTTTTTAGTTCCCATATATTGGTATTTAGAGAAAAAAATCTACAGAAGTTTTGGGTGTTGGTAAAGAGATGGTAGAGGATTAATTTTTTTTTTTTTTTTAATTTTGACATTAAAAACAGCAAATGAAGAAGAAATTGAATATAAGTAAAGAAACAAATTTGGGGATATTTTTTCTTTTTTTTTTTTAATTTTTACGGTTTGACAGAGGTGAGCTTATAATACAAGTGAGTAGGCAGTCTATAAATATTTTTACATATTTTTTTTTTCCTGTGGAAATTTCAGAAATGAAAACCAAAATCAAATTTACAACTCACCCTCCAAAAAAACAAACCAACCCAAAACAACAATAAGCAAATAACAAAAATGTGCATTTGAAAACCATTGTTTTCAAAACAAGCACATAAAATTCAAAAATATATTCATATATTCATAGAGACTTTCATAGTTTTATAGTTTGCATTTATTCACTGCCTTTAATCCTCTGAATTAACTTGAATAAATATAAGTCTCAACTCACTCAAGTTGTAAAGCTCACACTTAAATCTATTCTTTGCAAGACAGTGGTTATATCTGTATGTAACTTTGAGCACTTTCCTAATCAGCTGAAGTTAAAAGGATTAAAATACACAAATAGATTTCAATACTTTCTTAACTGAATATAGAGAACCAGGATGAAACATTCTGTTGTTACCAGGATCTGACCTTTCCTGGATTTTGATGCAAACTGAATTAGCAATCTTGATGGCATTCTCCACAAGCTAATCTTGTTTCACTTCCTCCTGTTTCACATTATCTCTGTGGTTCTTAGATTGCCACAGTTTATTGCAACAGATTAGACCAACGTAAAATCCGATGTGCATCTTATTGGCAGGAGCAGTGTGCAAGAGTCGCTATCCTTAAACTTCAGTGGAGTTGCCAACCCTCAAAGCTTTACATATCAGCAACCCGATAGAGAACTTTACTCCAAAAGTGTGCAGTATTTCACTATTATAACTCCATCATGGTCAATTAGCCAGACATGTTCCTGGCTTTTATCTTCAAAAATGATGCTTCTTGATTATTTATGTTTCCAAAAGCTATTATTGAGTAATTCAGTGTAGTGAAGGACTTCAATATGCTCTACCATTGTGACTGTAAATCCAGGTGTTAATACTCCCAGGTGGCTCATCATCTCACTGCAGATACCTAATAAAGTTGCCATTAGCTGGCAGTATACACTGAAGAAAGCTATACAGCCAGCTGATCTTCTCATTAAAGAAAGGGCTACTGGAGAATGCCAGGAGATTATCGGAGTTGTCCGAGTTTTTAAAGAGAGGAAGGGAAAGAACTAGATAATGTTTATTTTCACAGATTGCTTTTGGGAGCAATACTGGAAGCAGTAACAAACAACAGATGGAGGACAAAGAACCAATGGCTTGCAGAATAAGAGCGGACCACAGCTAAAGTAGTCAGGCTGAGTTAGTAATCAGATATTGGTTCTCCAGTCTTGCTTCTGAGAATAACTTTAAAAATCATCTGATTCTGATAAATTCAATGTAATTTGACTTATCTTGTCTTCTGAAAAGACTCATCATCTTTGACTGGGAGAGGAAATTTGGGAAAAGTGGATAAAATGTTACCAAGGAAATTGTTAATGACTTTCTTGCTTGCTATTTAAAAAATATATCAGATTCAATATCGTTATTGTGATAACATCTAAGGCTGTAATAATCTTGTTCATATCAGCTGCAGGATAGGTCTGGACCAACTGAGGAAAAAATAGTAATAAAAGTTCCTGTCCAATGGAACTGGACTGGAAAGGAACCTGATTTTTTTTTTTTCTATTTTTTTCCTGACAGCAGTCAACAGATAAATAGTCTCATTTTTGTGTCATCTTGGCTTTCAACGACAGTGATCTCCAGAAAAACTAGAGATGTTTGCAAGTTTTTGAGTTAGAATGTCTGTTTGGCTGTACCACCAGGAAGAGTTCTGGGTATTTCTGCCAAAACATCCTAGTTTCCCATCAAAGACAACCTGATCATGCAACCCAGTTGATAACTGGGGTACACTCTGATGAGGTGAAAGTCTGGATGAGTACTGAATTACAAGCCCAAAGCTATCAGTGAATATGTGCCATATAGAGAATATCTTCCTAATCTGGCCTGATTCTATTCCTTTACTTCAAGCGTTCAAGAGCTGTGTAAACCATGAGATTGTCAGCATCAGCACAGCATAACCTAATTTCTGTTTTTTTTCCTCTTTGCTTTTTCAGAACTCTTTTTCATTACCTGCAATGAACAGGTATGCTAAGTCAAGTCCTCAGAAGTGATAAAATGCCAGAATTATGATCATTATGCCACCTGAGTTTGCTGTCATTGCTACCATGTGCATGGAGATACACTCCTGAGCACACTTCTTTAACTGAAAGCTCTTGTTTTCTGAGTGGCTGAGGCCTCATTTGCCACAAAAAGGGGTGGTGTTTTGGGGGCTGAGTAGATCTTGGGGTGGGGGGGAGGTGGGGGGGGGCGCGGAGGAGGTGTGGTATTGTGAATAAAGACATCCCCTCAGAAAAAAAACAGAAAACCTTTGCAGCTTCTACAGCCAAGGTATGTGAAATCCTGTTTGTGTGGTTGCTGTGAGGATCAGCTACACTAAAGGGACAATTGCAGAGCTCATGCATCAAAAAATTTTCTCTCCCTGTCATTGGAAAAGCAGTACAAATCAAGCAGGCAGATAACCCTCGGTGACCAAATGCAGCAATCTGAAATACTAGCAAAACAAATTTTAATATGCTTCTGTCTGCCTGTAGCTGTTGATAGAGTAGTTAATAAGAAGAACAACAGAAATAACTGGAGTTGTTGCAATACCTTTCATTAAAACATTTGAAGTAAAGACTGAAATAAAAATCTAAGGAAGTGAGAATATGAGCCAAACTTTTTATTGTATTAAAAACTCCTGGCCTCCAAACCTGCTCATTCCAGATGCACAGCTGGTATCCATTGCAACAACAACTGTAATTCTGTAATATCCTCCCATGTAGGCTGTTGCAGCTTGTCTGTTTTGCATCCCCTGTTGTGTCTTAGCCTCTTTTTACTGTTTCACTGTTTATCCTAAGGAAAAGTAAACAGGGAAAATACATTATTTTCTGGATATTTATGCAGGTTGCGGTTACAGATCTGCACTGTAGACATAGTCTGTTGGGACTGTAAGATTGGTTAATACAGTATCTCAGGACTAACTTTTATGGTATAATAAATTTTGATTTTGTTAATGAATCCCCCATAAAAGATTAACATTTCTTTATAAATATTGATTCACACTATTGCACTAATATTATATACATATAAACATAGACTTGGTGGTTTGAGAGCAGGACAGACCTCATAAAAGAAGCATAGATTACAAAGACCTTGTTTATATCTCTGTGCTCAGTCATGGAATCTTCACAAGGACTCAGCTGTGGCTTCCTTGACAAAACCAGTGTTGTCATACTCCAGCCACTATCAATAAAGTCTAAGGAAAAAGCCAAACATATTATAAGAGACCTTAAACATTAAGTCTGATGCATTCTGCATTTTCCCAAAAGTTCTTGTAGGTCATTTGGAGTTTAAAAATGACAAACTGTTGCTTTGAAGCGCTTTGGTATATGCACCTATTAGAACTGATCAGAAAATAAAATCTCTGTCACAACGTTTTGATGGTCCAGTACTTTGACATTTACTTTCACTCCAAATCGGGACAGAGTTGAAATTACTGAAAATTTACACAGAGAAGAAAGTGGTTTGGATTGTTTTGTCTTTTTAAATAAATCAATTCAGAGGGGCACCAGCAAAAAAAGAGATGACTTTCTACATTTACGTGAGAAGCAAATCCAGCAACTAAACCAGTTTTGATATTTCAGCCTGTCCAACCCTGATGTGCCAAATTGCAATTTATTGTGAAATAACTGTCCATTTTACATGCCATTTGAAGTCAAATTAACACTTTGAAATGCAATATTTTAATGTGGCTCTCACATGTAGTGCTTGTTTGGTTTGAAATGTCATTTGGGAAAAGCCAAAGAAAAATTGTCAAAATCAAGGCAGAGTTGACTAAAATAGATTTCTACTTGGAAATTATTTTTTCTAAAAGAGAGTGTTCTGGTTGACCATTTGTATGTTTCTGGGGCCCATTTTTTGGTTGTTTTTTCATGCCAACACATCTATGAAGGGGAGATGTGGTTTTCTATGTAATCCAGGATGAACTTCAGGAAGAAAAGGAACACTCCCTGCACTTCTCACAGCTTTTACCTGGGGTTTTGGAATGGTAGAGAAAGTCCTCTTTGAGCTGACAGATCACCTTACAGAGCTGACAGATCAGTCATCCTCATCATCCTCCCACCTCAAAACTATAGAATACAAATTGGAAGCAGTGATTGGTTTGAACTGGGGGACACTAGTTGAGACTGACGCAGGAGAAACTATCAAAGAATGATGTAATTGGTTTAACTTAAAGACAGCTGTGTGTAGCAAAGAGGGAGAGAGGAAGTGACTGGCTCAGGAGCTCTCAGGTTGTGGTTCTGAATGGAAAGTGGATACAGTAAAATCTTTAACCCATTTCACATAGGCGGTCTTCACAGAGCACAGGATATATCTTATTCCCTACCTCTTTGGCTAACTTCAGAACTTGCTGAGAATCCTTTAAAAGTGTCTCAGATTGGATATGTGACAAATAGACTGTACTAAATGTCAATTTTAACTGTGACCTTTCTCATTTGTAAACACCTTCACCCCCACAGGTCACACGGATTTGGAGAGCTACTACTTTGATCAAAGAAACTTTGTAAATAAGGATACAATCAAGTCTGAAACAGGAGGTGCATAAGGTTTGGCATGAGACAAATGTAAAATCCTGCTGCTGGGACAGAAGCAGCTGCAGTACAGGCTGGGGTCTGTCTTGACTAGGCGTATCTCTGCTGGAAGGACCTTAGGGTCCTGAGGGACACCAAACTTAATATAAGTCAGCACAGTGCTCTTGTGGCTATTAAGTCAATCTCTTTCCTGAGCTCCATGTGCAAGAACATAGCCAGCAAATGTGATTATTCCTCTCTAGTCAGCACTTATTTGGATACACCTGGAACACTGTGTTCAGTTTTAGTTTGCTCCCCACCCTAACTTTTGTTCTGAAAACCAAAATGGTTAAAGGATTGCAGAAGCTGACTTATGAAGGGAGGTGGAAAACATTTTTGCAGTGAGAACAATTAAATGCTGGAATAGGCTTCACAGAGAAGTGGTGGAATCTGCCCCTCTGGAAATTCAATTTGACAGGACCTGTGTTCAAAGGCCCTTCCTTTAAGAGAACATTGGACCAGTTGTCCAGAGATCCAGCCTGAATTTTTCAATGGTTCTATTCTATAATTCTAAATGTAATTATTTATTGGTTAATAGGTGCAACAGATACAACAGTTGAATGAACAAAGCATTAATAGCTAAGAAAAAAAATTTGGTGGGTCTTTGCTCAGTCAGTTGGGGAAAGATCAGCTTCCATTGCTTTTCTGAGTACCTCAACAGTGCTGTTGACACCTCTTGATTTTCTGAAGTTTTACTTAAAGTTTTTTAGCTTTCTTTGTTAACATATTTCCCCTTCATCCTTTACATAACTTCTTCTGTCTTAACAATTGCACTCTGACTCTGCTTTAATATTTCTTATTTTTTGTGGCTTTTGTTCACATACTTTCTCACCCTTTTACACAAAATTTCTGTGTAAAAGTGCACATCAGGTTAGGACTTGGGTATCAGACACCTGAAACCTTAGACTGAGGTTTACCTACCGGATTTATACAGTTCTTGCTTTGGAGTTTAGATGCACACGTGTTTACATACATGTAAATGAAAGTTTTCAAGCTTTAAATGTCTAATTTTTAAGACATATGTTAATGGAAAACTATGTTTCTGTAAGTTAGTAACAACACTGGAAAGAAACATTTTGCTCTGTATATGTATATGACTCAGTGTGAGTCGAAAAGTATGTAAGTTCTCTTCTGGCATTCCTGAGGGAATTTCTTAGAGGTTTTTTTTACCAGCTGCCCTTGGTATATCACTTTCATTTCACAAGATCATTTTAGTTGCAGTAGCAGGTTCAGAAACATCAACAGGCCTTAATCAACATTCAGAATCCACTCCTCTATTCAGAAAAAAGTGAAAAATGGTCTCTAGCAGAAAGCGCATATCATTATAGGCTGTTATACAAAGCACGATGGAGTCAGTGGAAAGACTTAAGTGTTTCAAGTCTGTTGGCAAAGCCAGCAAGAGTCATTTAAAAGAGGGAAGGAGGGATAATGATGGAACACATTCACCAAATTATTCTATTTGGTAGAATAAGGAATGATATGACTACCCAGTGACACAAAGACATCACAAAACAGAGCAACTCTCCTGGTGTCTCCTACAGTACCAAGGACTCATAGAAGGGTAAAAGCCAACAGAATATGCTTTTGCTTATTTAACTGGGCTAATGACAGTCACAGCAGATCTACTGAAGTCAATAGGACTGTGTTAATATATATTACCTGTGGAGATAATTCTGAAAAATGTACACTTTCCCCTGAATAGAAAGCACGATTACATTCATAGTGCATTAGCAGGCTCAGTACCCAGAGAATTCACACTGAAGTCATATGATAGCAGTAAGAAAAATTCGTCTTAATCTTCATGTCCTGGACAGGTGTATAGGTGTAGTAAGTTTTCTTGTAGTTATTACAAGGTGCCAGCATTCCGGCAAGTTTTATGTCAATTTGATTAGAGTACTACTTCCTGACAGCTACCGTGGTTCATATTGCTTAAACATTTTCACTATCTAATCTAGGAAAAGAAGCTAATTAGTTCTAAGTATGAAAATGTAAGGCAAAGCTATCTTATACTGCAACCGGTTTTTATACCTCACTCAATAATTTACTTTAGATTCAAAGAACTAAGAAAAAAAAGTCAAGGTAGAATAGAAATTGCAAGATATTAATTTCCTCTATATAAAATTGGTGGTTATATACAAGATTTTCCAAAAAACCCTCAAGCCCCTTATCCCTTAACTTGTTCTTACAGCTTGATCCATTACTCCTTATGGACAGTGAAGTATATGTACCAGTGTATTTATTAATGTATTGTAATAGATCACCAGTCTATATTTCTTTTGCCCATCCTTGGTAACATATTCAGAATATTATTTAAAGCTCATTATTCACTGAAATAACACATGCAAAAGCACAAGTTGGTTAGCTGTGATATTTTATTAGAGTGAGCATTTCGGGATTTTATTCTCAGTCCCTCATCAACATAAAACATAGTAAAGAGTTCATAAATCTAATTAAGAACATTAGAATAAGGAAAAATCACTGAATATTTAGTTAGGATATGCAAGCCTCATGTACAAGCAAGCCATTAGAGGCAGTCATAAATGCCAATTGAAAAACACTCAATAACTACTAGTTGGTAGGAGTACAACAAGACAGATGAGATGGAATGGTATTCTGCAAAGGTAAAAGTGTTTTGTTTATCTGATTGTTAGTCTGGTTGCCCCACCCTCCACCCACCCCCCATCCACCCCAGAAGGAAAAACCTGGGAAATTAAAAAAAGGAAAAATGACCATCACAGAATTTTACTGGGATGCTGTTCATTGTTTGGACTCACAGATGCTTAGGAGTATAATCCGTTTTTAGGTGCTATACCAAATGGGACGACAGTTTAACCTAGACCAGTACCCTGCCCCTGAAAATCGCCAGTAGCAGTGCCTAGGGAAGAGTACAAACATAGGCAAGCTTGTGGTTATGAATTTCTAGCCCAGCAGTCTCTGATTTAGGGAGTTTGTGAACTCATGAAACATTTGTCATCCACAGTATCCTGATGCAGTGAGGGCCACAGTTTAAAGAGCCAACTTCAGCTAGGAATCATGTAACCATGTTTCTCTCATCTTTTTTCTTTATCTTTTTCTTTTTCTCTTTCTGTTTTGCTTTTCCTTTTTTTAAAAAAAATATATTTATGAACTGATATGACTATTTGAACTGATGCCTCTGATTCTTCTTTTATTACTCACAGGGAACAATATTTTCCTATTTAACCTTTCCCATGTAATTTATTATTTTGTACGTATGGCCTTCTGCTTTAATTAGAACAAAACCTTTAGAGATTTTTGAAAGATATTAAAAGTATAAAAGGTGCTCTTAAAGAAACAAAGAAGACTTAGATTCTTCCAAGTTTCCTAGATACTTATAAGCAACTTCAAAACAAATTCAGCAACAAAAGCCCCACACTTGGAAGCAATGGAGACCTTAAAAAGTAAAGGTTTAGTTCATCTAGGTATGCAGACAGATTTGCTAGAGTGGGATGGGAGGAAAGACTGGAAAGCACATGTTACTTACTGGCCAGAGTGAAGCACTGTATTGTCCTGAAAACAGAGAAAAGAAAGATAAATTCCATCCCAAATTAATTAATGACCCATTGGCTAGACAACTTGTCCTTAGATTTCTTTGGTAAAGGTCTGATTCATCACTCTGCTTTTCCTTCATTTTGTGTTTCTCAAATCAGATTCATATTCATGTCTTAATCCCCACAATAAAGAGACAAGGAGAAAAAGAGAAAGATAGATTAATTGTATGAGTCAGTAGAAAGGGCAGTCAATTGGGTGCTAAGAGATTACAGTCTGTTTTTCTGTTTCTAGAAAATTATTTTAGTTAATGTTTCTTATACAGCAGGTTGAAATCCTCCACTGACCTACTCTAATGTGGGGACACAGATGCAGTTCTTGTCCTACACTTTTTCTGTGAACAACACCCACAACACAGCAAGACAGACGCAAGACAGATGAAGAAGCTAATTGTTTGAGGGTCGTGACTACGAAGGCAGCGCTTTGCAGCTGGTTGCACTTTGAAGAGAGAGATATGGTGTGGAGACCTTGCACAGGGCCAACAGGAGAAATTAAAGTACCAAGGGAATACAGGTAGCCATTGAGCCACTTGAGCAATAGTTCTGAGTAAATCGGTGACATATAATTGATGAAGTTAGACACTTACACAAGCTGTCAAGTGGTGGATTATCTTGTTATTCTAGCCCTACATATTTGGGCCATGAAGCTTCAGACTCTCCATTTTTACTCATTTGTTTTCTGTGCCTTGCAAAACAACTTCAAAGGAGTGTTCCTAGGCATATTGCAATGACAGTTCTGATGGCAAAACAGATATGGAGTCCCTGTACCTATAAGGTTTTCCAAGCCTGAGGTCTGGAACTGGATCTGTGACTGAACACATCAGATTCCATATGACTGATTCCCATTCAGAACACCTGTTATCAATCCTCCACAATACAATATTAAATAGATCTGGCTTTAGTGCAGTCATCAGTCCTAGTTGCTCTGATGGTGTGCTAATATTCTTTCTCAGTCTAGATTGCAGCTGTTTGTTGGAACATGTCTATCACACATGATATCCATGAGCTAATGCAGCGTAGAGCAGGAATTCAGTGTTGGAACAGATTTACTTTTAATCCTCTGCAATTAGTGTGTGCATGTGTGTGTGTGTTTTGTTTTTTTACATGGATTTGGAGTTTAGTTTGGGGTTTTTTGTTTGTTTTGTTTTGGGTTGGGTTTGGTTTTTTTTACCCCGGTTTTGGACTTTTATATCTTTATAGATCATAATTTAAAAAAAAAAAAAAACCGCCATGACTGAAGTATCTTCTGCAACTGACCCAATCACAAATGTAATTGCTCCATTATATTTTTTTTATTATTACTGTATGTAATATTTCAATTAAAATGTCCCCTCAGACTGCTCCAATCTAAGTGATCTCAGGCTCCTCTGCCTTCCATACCCTTATTGACTTGAAAAATAACAAACAAGTGTAAATGACATTTACAGCTCTTAATTGGTGTCATTAGCAGTTCTTATTATTCAGCAGGACAAGCAGTGGCCTTTTATTGAGAATTCAGTGATGCACATCTGCTTTGAACTCATCAGACTTAAAGGCAAGTAATAAAACAGCTGAGTGAATGACTTAGGGCCATAGCCATCATTAAAGGGTGCTTGCTGAAGATTTTTTTTTTTTGCTTTAAAAAGATGACTTTTGGGACCATGATCATAGAAGGGTTAAATGATTCCTTAATAGAAGTAGGTCTTTAAATAATGTTAATGTATTGAATCACTAATAATAACCTAAATTTTTATTTTTTATCTTATTACCAGTGTTAATTGCTATAAACCAGACCTTGAGGCAAATCAGGGAGGATTAGATTTGTAATAGCATGTAAGTGCAAAAGAGTTGTTGATACCAGTAATGTATAAGTCTGCAGAGTTGTTTGATCCTTCTGATAAGTACTGCTGAGCAATAGAATTTATGTTTTAGAAACCCAAGCCCTAAGTTTAATTCTTCAGAACATTGTTATTAGACATTCAAACTATGGTACCAAAATTTGTTAGACTTCTAAATTTCTGCTGTGAATATCTGCATTTCTTCTGTGGTATATGCACATAACCAACCAACCTTTTACTGGCACGGTTAGTGAGTTCCATTAAGCTCCAGTGGCATTCCTAAAATGGGGAAAGATTAATACAATTTTCCTCCATAATTCTTCAACTGAGGAGTCATGTAAGCTCTCTCCACAGCCTATGACAGATACTGCTGGAGGGAAACTGATTGCATCTACCTTTGGAAGCTTTCTTAAGGTTCTTTAGGTGACCTTGAGGAAATAACAAAGACAGATTTAGGAAACTAGCATAGACTTGGTCAGCTAAGGGGACATCCTTATGTCCAGATTTATTAATTTTAAAACAGCTTAGTCATCCTGTAAAGTCAACACAAAGAGGCTCAAGAGTCTTATTCTTCTCATCCTAAGATGGGGAAACAAGATAGGTCAGATGAAATGTACCCTTGATTTGCTTTTGAGTATAAAAGGGTGGGTATCCTCTTCAGATTTTGTCAACCTCTAATGTCTACCATTAGGTTTTATTTTTTTTAACAGCAAGGTTAGGAATGAGCTGCAGTTCTAGCAGACATTTCTATCAAACCAGATCAAAAATGTCTTCACCACAGCTTTGAAATCTGTGTATCATTTCACTCTGTATCTTTCCTACTGTAGCTTCTCAGCTTTATGCAATGCTTTCTTGGTGGCTGATTTTTCCTATGCATTAGATACATTACCTAAATGCCTAAATCTGCATATTATTAAGTGAAGACATCTCAGACTTTTATGGAGCTAATCCACAGTGGATACTCTGGTAGTGGGATTCAGATAAATAGGATCTGGAGAGAAAAATCTCAGAATGGATGCATTCCTTCAAAACAAGACAAGTCGGTGAAATTTTGTTCATTCTGCATAACACAGTAGTCCAGTACAACTACAGCCAGGTGTGAATAAAAATTAACTGACAAAGACCCAAAAAACCCTGCCAGAAATCTTAAGAAAACTTGTCTGATCTCATTGGAGCTATACACTCTAGCAGATAAATTACTGCCCAATCGTTCATTACTGCGTTAACTGTCAGAGTGCTAACTATTGTTCCATATGAAAAATCCATGTTGAGAATCAAGCTCAGAAAAGTCTCAGAGTTCTCCAACAAAAAGGAGACATTTGTTAAGCAGAAGTGCTTTGTGGCTTCCGTATTACTTACTGAGAAAAACCCTGCTCTGGTTCAGCTAATTTGTAGTGATGTCAGGCTGGGATTTTCAAAGGTGCCTAAAGAAGTTAAATGACTGGCTCCTATTGACTTTCTTTGCAGCTACAATCCTGATCAGACCTTTTAATACTGTTTTCATTTTAATGAAGGAAAGTGAAGAAAAGGATCAGGTAATAGAGGGAGTGAGAGATTTATTTTTCTTGGAACTTCACACATCTGCAAAGATTTTACTCAATGCATTAACAAAGATATTAATAGCAATAATGGTAACAGCTACTTATACTCTGTAAGTGTACATTCAAAACACCTCATAGAAAATCATGTTTATTGCTATTTTACATGTGAAAAAAACATGATCTGGGTCAACAAAGCTCTATGACTGCTCTACAGGTGCCCCCTTGTGCGCATACCACCTGGAAAAAAAGAGCACCAACAGACAGCAACTTTGCAGCAACATACAATGTAGAAACGCAGTACCCAAACTTAGCTATTGGTAAATTCTTCAGGAATCCATACCCTTAGTCAAGGTTACTCAAAGACGTACGACATGTTCATAATGAAATGATGGATTTGCCTGGGTCCAAACCAGAATCCAACTAGCTCTTATCTTTGGAGAGCTTGATGATAAAACAAGACCACCCCTGAACTTGGCATCAGGTTACCACATGGCTTATACTCCAGTTAAACACCATATTGATCTATTTTTAACCTCATAAATAAGAGGTGTTAGAATTCAGAGTTATTCTTTGAAGGATGATGAATTTAGTACCAAACTACATGAAAAAAGAAGGGAAAAACTGGAATTTTATGTTGTTTCAAACTTTAAATTTAACCCATTAGAAAATAAAAGGTTGTTGATGTGATCAATTAATGAAAAAATGTAAATTGTATTTTTGAGCTAGTATGAGCTATTTTTTTGAGAAAAATCAAACTCTATTTCTAGGTTGGGTGCCTGAAAATGGGTCCTGTTTTGAAGTCAATGTTTTGAGACCATGACAAAACCAAAATTCAGAGACCTTTTTGAAACAAAAATCTATTTCTCTGGAGACTTGAAAGAGCACAAATTTACCCAAAAGAATGTACTTTTATAACATTATTATTCCTTTACTTTCTACTGGATTTAATGAAGGAATCAAACCCAATTTTGTAGTTTTCCTTTTATTCATCTCATCTTGGTATTAGGCCAGTAACAAGGTGAAGTTAAAAGGTGTCTTGTCCTAGAGTGTAGTTAGTGGAGTAGGACTGGTATATCCGGAGAGCAATTCAATTTTTATCTGGGCTACTCATCCAACTTTGAGAAGTAATTGTTATTTTTTTTTTTAACTTCTCTTTAGTAGATGTACAGATGTAACCCAATTTGGGCATCTCAATAAACTGCAGAATAATTCTATTTCTTGTACAGAAATTATTTATTTAGCAGTTTATAAGGTTTTGTTTAAATATATTTTATATACACCAAAGAACTGGTATGATTCTGTTTTAAGAAAGAGCTGACATTCACCTCTTTTTTTTTTTGTTTTATTTTGTTTTTTTGTGTGTACCTAAACGTGTTTGCTCTTCTCTGTACCTAACTTTCTATATCCTTTCTGAGGATCCAGGTTTTTTTCCCTTCACATTTTCTATTTTTGTATAAACACACATTCATAAGCACAAAGTTCTATTTCATTAACAGTGATGATTATACATATACACAAACCACTCAAAAATTTAATTTCTTTATGTTCTTGATAAGCAGTTTATTTCCCTTATTGTTTCATGCTCAACTAGTCTTGGTCAAAATATTTTATCCCCAAATCCTCCTTTCTCAACCATTATGGGCAAGAGAACAATCCTGGTAATCACTTGCCTGTAACTTAGACATCACAGAAACATCTGAATGAAGGGACCAAAAGAGAACATGTAGAAAAAACCTTTTCCAAAGACAGGAACAACAAAACCCATATAATCCAAGAAAGCATGATTAAATTTATTTTCTTTCTTGCTATTAACACATTCCCACATGGATTTATTAATGTATAAGTAAGAATCAAATACCAACTACTATTTCCCTAATAGCCAACAAGAAGTGTACGATTAAACTTCATTTTTTCAACCAGTACTTATTTTTTCTCATGAGACTGATAAGTAATAAGACTATTTGAGCTGGCTACCTCCTTATCAGCTTAAATTAAACTTGGTCAATTAGTTCATGTGTTCTTAGGAGGACTAAAGACAGACCATTATAGGAAAATAAACTAATAACAAAAAAAAAAAAAGACAGAACAATGTTACAGAGTACAGTAATAGTCAAGATGTTTCTTCAGTGACATCGTGTTACTTTTTATTCTTTTTTTTTCTTTCTAGTAAATTAATTTGTTCCTCAACAGAAAATCAGGCAGAGATGCACCCATTAGACAGCTATATTCATTATATTATGTTTAGGTAGAGGACAAGATTTATACTTGTTTCTTTCATATAGGAAAAGCACAGTTCATGTAATATGATATGTTTTATGTGATGCCATTCAACGTAAATGGAGTTGTTGCGGAGGTGGACCAGAAGAAAACAGTAAGAATAAAATACATAGCAGCAAATGCTGAAAAAGCTGAAATCTTTTTCTCTGCTTACCATTAAGACAAAGTCCTCTGTATTAATTGAAAGAAAAAAATAAAAGGTATTTCCCCAACTTAAGCAATCTTTTAAAATGATAGGTAAATGCAGTATAAAATGAGAGTTCCCTTCTTCCTCCTGTACTTCATATCCAACTGACTTGACTGTTTTCATCTGCATATTTTCAGATAATGTCAGTCAAAAAGCACAGGACCAAATATATAGTACACAAATGAGAATCTGGAATGACTGGCTTGATTTGATTAATGACTAATCGCTGATTAAACTTATATGCCATTTTAAGTAGTATTTACTGTCTAAAATTGAGGTATGTTTCTGGTATTCAACACATGTGCAGTCACTGGGAAGAACATAATGAATACATGGCTATACATATTAACTGCCATCTCCTCAGCCAGCTTGGGATTTATGATTTCATATATTGCCCAATAGAATTGTTCAGATAAAATCAATGAAATGAAAACACTTTTAAAGTTTTCTTTCCTAGGGAAGGTAAGAAGAGAGGGATATATAAGATATTCCACATGTATGCAGTACTGCAGATTCCAGAGAAAGACAAAGAAATGATGAGGCCATGTAATAACATTCTTAGCAGAGTATGGTTACCTATTCAACTCATCAGAGCTGTATATGCTCAGAGAACCAAAACAAAACAAAGCAAAAAAACAACAAAGAGACAAAACCCCACACACAACCTTCTATAATGAAGTTTATAATCTAAATAGACAATGAAGGTAGAGGAGGCTTGATTATTCTCTTTTTATTGATGGGCATAGCTTAGGGAGCAGCCATATTGCAGCTGCAGCTCTGTATTGAACCCAGACTTTCTGAATGGCTATCACCTGGTGTCTTACCTGAAAGAACAGACTTCAAATTTACAAATTGCCATGAATGAATGCTTTATCTATGCTAAAGCACATGGAGGACAGGGAGGTGATTCGAGGCAGCCAGCATGGCTTCACCAAGAGCAACTCCTGCCTGACCAACCTAGTGGCCTTCTATGATGGAGTCACTACATCAGTGGACAAGGGAAGAGCTATGGATGTCATCTATCTGGACTTCTGTAAGGCTTTTGACACAGTCCGCCACAGCATCCTTCTCTCTAAATTTGGTAGATATGGATTTGTTGGGTGGACTGTTCCATGGATGAGGAACTGGCTGGATGGTCACATCCAGAGGGTAGTGGTCAATGGCTCCATGTCCAGATGGAGACCGGTCACAAGTGGGGTCCCTCAGGGGCCCACACTGGGTCTGGTGCTGTTTAATATCTTCATCAATGACACAGACAGTGAGATTGAGTGCACTCTCAGCAAGTCTGCAGATGACACCAAGCTGAGTGGTGCGGCTGACACACCAGAAGGATGGGATGTCATCCAAAAAGACCTGGACAAGCTGGACAGATGGCCTGTAAGAACCTCATGATGTTCAACAAGGCCAAGTGCAAGGTCCTGCACCTGGGTCAGGGCAACCTCCAGTACCAATACAGGCTGGGAGATGAAGGGATTGAGAGCATCCCTGCAGAGAAGGACATGGAGGTACTGGACATGAGCCAACAGTGTGTGCTTGTAGCCCAGAAGACCAACTGTATCCTGGGCTGCATCAAAAGCAGTGTGTCTAGCAGGTTGAGGGAGGTGATTCTGCCCCTCAGCTCTGCTCTGGTGAGGCCCCACCTGCAGTGCTGCATCCAGCTCTGGGGCCCTCAGCACAAGGATGACATGGAACTCTTAGACTAAGTTCAGAGGAGGGCCACAAAAATGATCCGAGGTCTGGAGCACCTCTCCTACAAGGACAGGCTGAGAGAGTTGGGGTTGTTCAGCCCGGAGAAGAGAACACTGTGGGGAGACCTTATTGCGCCTTTCAGGACTTAAAAGGGGACTATAGGAAGGATGGGAGCAACCTCTTTATCAAGGCCTGATGTGACAGGGCAAGGGGTAATGGTTTTAAACTAAAGGAGGGTAGATTTAGACTGGATATAAGGAAAAAATTTTTTACTGTGATGGTGGTGAAACCCTGTCCCAGGTTGCCCCGAGAGGTGGTCGATGCCCCATCCCTGGAAACATTCAATGTCAGGTTAGACAGGGCTCTGAGCAACCTGATGTAGTTGAAAATATCCCTGCTCACTGCAAGGGTTTGGGACTAGATGGCCTTTAAAAGTCCCTTCCAACCTGAACCATTCTATGGTTCTATGATTTTATGAAAGATGCTGTGGACTTCCAGTGAAAGACCAAAAGTTAAGGCTTATCCTTGCCTACTAAGTGTTCTAACAATTTAAGCATCTAAATATCAGCTATTTTCCACATTCATGTGATTACAGAGTTATTGTTTCTTGGCTAGTTAACAAAGGGTGATCTTACAAATGGTCCCTGGCTGCTCTCCCTGGAAGTTGTGTTCATGTGTGTTTGTTCTCCATGTCCTTAGACAGCAACAAAGCAATTCTATTGCAGTGGGAACTAGTTCAGAAGCCATTAAGTACCAATATGAGGATCTACTCAGATGGCTAAATTTACTATTAACAGCACAACAGAGATTGAAGCAACCCCAACAGTAATTCTAGATGGCAAACAACACTGGAGGTAGCATAACTACCACAGTTGTAAAAATGATGAGTGAAGGATGGGAGTGACAGTAGGGGATATCATTATAGTGCCTTGATCAGATGTGCCTGAAGATGTAATGATATGAACTCTTTGTTACCATGGATGGTATTGAAAACAGGTGCTTTTTCACCCCATTTTTGCTTTCCCTTTCCTTTTCTACAATGTTAAAGGTAACAGCTTGTTGCCCAGCTCTGGAAGCAGAGATTAGATTCTGCTGGGACAATCTCTGGATCTGACTTTTTGCATTATCAAAGATGCTAGGAACCCTTACTACATCTGCCTTCACCAGGGAATACTACAACTCACTTATGCAGCTCACGTGAAGGGTAAATTCTTCCAGTGAAGACACCTTGGCTGGTAACTGTTAATAAGAAGTTGTCTGAACAATTAACATTCCAAAGTTTATGACAATATTTCATTCAGAATAGTATAGAGTACATGGGACAACAGGAGACTGGGATGGTAATGCATGGGATTGGTAGAAATAGCTATCTATAATGGAAATAGAAACCCTATGAAACAATCAGTGAAGGGTTCCAATCAGTACTTCATTATCACATTATGATGAAACACTTTCAACTCAAATTGGATTGGGTTCACGTGAGATTCCCTTTTAAATCATTAGGAGTCAGTAATTTTATATTTAAGAATTGTAAAGATCTGGCTCAGGAGCAACCCAGACCATTGAAGTAGATTTAATCCAGTCTTTAAAACTTCAGGACATGCCAGGAGCATAATGGAAAGAACATGTAGTAACAAACTGTTAAAGGAAGAATAAATAGGATAATCCAAGCAATGATAAGTTTCATTCAGATTCAAAACAAAATGATGGACCATTTAAGCTTGAATTAACAATGAATTAAGGGAAAGTAACGTATTAATGCCAATGAATATACACAGGCTGGAAATAAATATTTTCAAACCATCTCATGTCAATGCTTTGATGGGAGGACTGGATCACTTCCATAATGTAAAAGTGTTGAATAATAATGTAACTCCTTTAAAGAAATTGACTTGTATACAAGAAACTAAAACAAAATTAGAACCCCATTGTTTTACAAATCACATTGAATTATTAAAGAAATGGTTGATAAGTATGTCCCACAATGTAACTGCAAATTGGGAATTAATACTAATAAGATGTGTTCTGACTGGGGTCTCCCTGGGATTGATTTTTGGCTGTATGCTAGTAAACATTTTATCAGCAAGGTGGAAGAAAACATAAAATCATTACCAGTAAAGCTTGGAGTTGATACAAAAGCTAAAGGAATGATAAATAATGAAGAATACAGGCCACTGATGCACAGTGCTTTCCGACTCCAATAATCTAGGGACAAGGATACTATTAGACTCAGATATATGAACAAGTTATTCTGGCATCACATATAACAAGTCAGCTGATTCATTATAACTATCCATGGGTGTAGTCTACCCTGCAGAAAATCAAGGCTGTTTGAATTAGTTTAGCTCGGTGAAAAGAGGGCTGAGCAAACTCAGCTTATCTTATGTTTAACCCAGATTTATTATACACAATAAAGCAAACAGTAGAGATCAGCTGACATGCAATAATAGGTTTGTGTCTAAGCCTGGTGTGTATTTTCAATGTGGCTAATAATGAGTAATATACTTGGGAGCGAAGCATATTTGCCACATTTGCAAAATTGGGGAATACCACAGTAAAAAAAAAAAAAAAGTATATATATATAAGCTAATAATACTACAGAGCGAATCTAGTGGACAAGAGGAAAAAAAAATGAGTAGACACATTTAAGTTTTTATGGAGAGAGTAATTAACTGTTAGAATGACAAGATTTATATTGGATTGTCCGTTGCTGGAAATTTTTTTAACAAGATTGGATTTTCTTTTTGTCTAAAAGATTATTCTCTACAAAGCACTGCTGTTGACTTGAAGCAGGAATTAAAAATCCTATGTTCTGTGCTATGAGGGAGGCTAAACTCAATAAATACAGTGATATAATCCAAATTCAAAATCTAAGACTCCTATAAAGGTTCACCAGTGATTCATTTGCCATAAAGTAGTTGATGACAGCCAGGTAGCTAACGAGAAAAGTCAGCATCTGCATTCTCTGAAAGATGTCACAAGCATTATCATGGTGACATGGAGTAATGTAAAGCTTTATTTGCCATTCCAATTAAGTGAAGCTGAAAGTAAATGACAGAAATGTTTTCAAATAAGTTGTGATTTAGTCTCTAGAAAAATGTAGGCTTCATTTTAGGATATTTAATTTCTTATCTGACCCCATGAAAGATAAAAATCCTTCTTTTACAGAAATTGATTGATAATAAGGGTGTAAATCATAATTCCATCTGAGTTTATGGTTTAGTCATGGAAGTAAAAAAAAGTAAAGAGTGTATCAATATTCCTGTGTAATTATTATTATTATTCTTACATATATTGATTATATGTTGTACCAGTTGAAGCATTTTTCTAAGACAAAACTGAAGAATGAATAAACTTTTAGACTTAAAAATAAAGATCTGAAAATTGTTTAAACCACAACTGTGAAATCATACTGATTTATAGACTGCTAAAGTGGTGGGTTTGACTTTTTTTTTTCATTTTGTATTGTTTCAATTAAATGAAGAAGAAAAAGAGATCCATTTCACCTCAGCATTACTACTGAAATGTGAGGTTTCTTGTCAGTCTTAGCTTCCTCTATCACTAATGGAGAAACAAGGACATCTCTTATGCCTGGCTTGTAACCTTTAGGTGAGATTAGTCAGCCTTTAAATATTATTAACTTTGTTTTCTGAAGAGGTAGTTTACAATATTAACTAGAGGAAGATGCTTAGTTTAGCTATCTGAAAACAAAACAAAAGAAACCAAACCAAACCAAGCAAACGCAAAACCACTTAAAACCACTTAGCTGTCTTTGTACTGACAGGTTGTAATTGTTCTGTCTCTTTAATAGCTGAGCCTATAAGAAGTTAGCAAGTCATTGAGGTCTTCAGGTCAATGGCAGTGTTCTCAGCCCATCATCCCTTATGCAATTACATACAATAGTCTGGTTAAAGCAGGAGCTACATGAAAAAATTGTTTATGTTTTATAAGTGAAAGACAGCTAATGGCATGAAATAGTTTTCAAGATGGATACATGATCAGTTAGCAGTTAGTATAGTACTGAAATAAACTAGCAGATGAAAAATTTTGAAGTAGTCTCAGAATTTCATGTTAACTTCTTTAAATTTCCTATTTTTCCTGTGGAGATCAGTTGTTTTCACCTGCATTCTATGGGGAAAATATTTTTTTTACCATACTTATCTTTCCTAATGTCTGTCCTCCAAAGAGTATTACATTTTTGATAAAATATATTTGCACTTAACCTCTTTTTCTTACAAAATAAATAAAAAATGCCACTGCTAAATGTTGACGAGTACTTAAAATGTTTCTTATAATTTTTACTATTTTTACTTTATTTTTTCAGGGAAAATAAAATATTTCTGTACCAGCACTAACAAAAAGCCTGACAGGTCTGTGACAGGATGTCACAAATCAACTTCCACAGCAAGGAATGGACTTATGAACCTATTAAACTCACAGTCTTTGGCTTTGAAGCAACAGTCATCATCATTAATTGTTATTATTGCACTCCCTGACATTTTCAAGAGGAAAAAAAAAAGCATAAAGGATTTCATGAGAGCCATAGCTGGTTACCTGAAGACAAGGAGGTTGCTTTCACTTTTCTTAATTAAAATATTTCTGAAAAAACAGTGAAATGCAAAACAACCTTTGATCAAATGACTTGCTCACTTTCTATTTCCTTGTAAGACCTGTTGTTTCTTACTTTTTACATACATTATAACAACTCTGGGGCAATAAAACTCTTTTTTAATACTTTTCTTTAAATTATTATTTTTACAGACAGAGCAAGGAATTTGTCTTTGACTAGGACTCTTAGACTGAACCACAGAAGAAGAGTAAACAACAAAGAAGATGCAGGACCAAGTTTTTCCATAGTTTTGGAATCTGCTTTTTTTGACCTTGAAATACTGTACAGATAAAGTGCTTTCATATTTACAAGACATTTTCCCTAGATAATTCCAAGTGTCTTACATACAAAACTGGACACTCAATCCAAAAAAGACACTTGTGTATTTCAGGCAAAGTAATAGTAATATTCAGAACTTAGTAATATAAAAATCTTTCACAGAACTATGATGCATTTATTTCTCCTAAGTTTGAGAATCTCAAAGTAATTATTCTAAAACTCCTGTATGTAATTTGCCATCTTGAGTCCCCACCTCACTAAGACAGCTAAGTAATTCCAGCAGACACGTCACCTCCTCCTACAACATGTACCTAGGCCTAGCAGGATGAATTGCACCCTAAAGCAGACTTCTCATCTCTGCTGACTATAGCTGCCATTATAAGCATAGATTAAATTTTTAATCTTTGTAGTCTGTATTTAGGGGAATTGAATTTCCTTTTAAACTTTAGTTTTAAACATTTTGTTCCTGTGTACTGGTTTCTGAAAATTATGTAATACTATTCAACTAAACTAGAAAACATTGGGTTCTTGATGCAGGAATGTTTTCTGGAGGTGTGCTAATCAAACTGTTTTTTTTAAATGCTCAAGTTACTGCACTACTAAATGAGTTGTCACGGTTGTGCCAACATATCACATATCACAGAACATCCACAGCTCAGACTCATCCCTCTTTAGGTTTTCAAATGGTTATGTATGAAAATTTATCTTCTTTAGCTTATT
Source organism: Phalacrocorax aristotelis (assembly GCF_949628215.1). Taxonomy (NCBI): domain Eukaryota; kingdom Metazoa; phylum Chordata; class Aves; order Suliformes; family Phalacrocoracidae; genus Phalacrocorax; species Phalacrocorax aristotelis. Next base: position 74,971,685 of record NC_134311.1, on the reverse strand, counting down.
CTGATATCAATGGAGAAAGAAAAATGCAACAGAGAGAGAGGCACTTCAGAGAGTTAATCTTATCTGAAACCTTTCATCAGATATATTTTATGAAAATTTTGTTAAATTTCCAGTTAATTATACTTTTAAGATTGTACTTTTTTACACATTTCAAAACTTTTGTAGAGCATAACACAATGAGAAAGTCCTAATATTTGCTTGCCTACTATTTTTTTGCTGAAAAAAAATATTCGGAAGTAACAGGTTTATTCTTCCTGTTCTTATAGCTCACAGACTTTTCAAAGTTTAAAACTTCTGGGTATAAACGCTGAAAAAACATTATTTTTAAATCACTGATCTGATTTTCTGTATTGATTGATGTCCCTTTACCATAAGAGACTGAAAATACTCATTAGACCATCCAGTTCCTCTTAACACAGAGTCAAGATTGATCCTTACATTGCATTGCCCAGATATTAGCCATGATGAAACACACCCAGTTGTGAAACTTGCCATTGCCAGCATACCACAAACATTGTGATACATTGCATATACACCTGCAATTGTTTATAACACTGGACTTTCACTTAGTAAATGCAAACCAATCCCAGAGTGCTTCTAACCTGTCTGGGCCTGTTTAGAAAGTTCATAGTTCACTTTCTTCTTTTTGGAAACTAAAATGTAGGGTGACCAGAAACAAGGTGAGTTGTGTGTTGGTGTCACCTTGCTATGGAATCATGCTGTCTTGACATGCTCCTGACTCTTCTATTTTGGTACAGTACATTTGCAATCATCCTTTTATATTTCATGAACCTCAGAAAAGTAATTAATTTGTAATTTGTAGCAACGTATCCCTTAAAAAATAAAATTTGAAATAGTCCTTATAAAAACAAATATTATCTTTCCTGTTTCTATTCTCTTTGTGTGTGTGTGTGTGTGTGTTATTTTCCACAAGCCACCACAGGCATAATGTTATTTCATTTTTCTTTCTTAAAAAAAGAAAAGATAAAATTTCCCAGTATTGACACATCTCAGGGGTTTCCCCACATCTTTAAGAGTCAAACAACTGTGAAGAATTTATGTGCATTTCTACTTCCTCTGATTAGATTTCTTATATATATGTTCATATTGTGGTAAAACCCAAAGTATGCACCTTGCCAGACCATATCAAGTCTGTTACACAGCAGCAACTTACTTCTGCCATTTCTAAGATCCCAGTCTGAATTTTTTTGTTTCCTTTCTGTGTTTGCGTATGTGAATACATAAGTGGTGAGACACTGAGCAGGATATTGTGTAACTGGGATGATCTGGAGTCTATACTGGAATGAAACACCAATACTTCTCATTGAACAGGCAAATCTCAGTGTGATGTGATTTATCAGTGTTATTTCTTTTACAAAAAGATAACATGACAACCATATCCTAATAGAATCATTTTACTGAGGGGAAAGCAATCAAGCAACAAAATTCAGACTCACATCTGGCCTTGGGTCCCTTGTCAAATTTGCATAAAAGAGTGTGTGTGTGTATACGCGCATGTGTCTATAGGAAATAGAGATCCAGTCTTGCACGATTCCAGACAAAGTTTCAATCCTGACAAGTGCCGAGGAAGTTGTGGAAGGTACTTGCTTCCTCTTCCCTGCTCCTGCCAGGTCTAAATTCTGTAACCAGGATGTTAAATTCTGATGTCAGTAATGGAGAGCCCTATTTCCAAAGATTTCTGATGGTGTAGAACTCCTCTTTGTTTGGGGTGACAGTTTCTTAGCAACAGCTATTAGTGAGCAGCTGCAGACCCAATCAAATGGTGAACTTGGACAATCTCTTTTGTACATGTCTTGAAGAAAAATCCCTTGCTCAAGAATATAAAACATATTGACAATTATACACTAGCCCCAAATATAACTTCTCCCTGCAGTTCTACAGGCAGTTTAGCTGCACTGAGCAGTCAGCCTGCACACATGGAAAAATCAATTTCATAAGAGATATATCTTCATGTGTCATGATCCAGTGTATGATAGTGGCCTTTTATGTCTATTTAGCTTACAGCAAATTTAAAGCTATAACTTTTAATTCCTGGTGATATTAGCAGTAAAATAACTCAACAATTAAACAAATTTCTTTCTCTCTCACTCTCTTTCTTCATTGATTGACTATAATAATCTTCCAAGAATGACCTTGAGAGATCGGACATTCTTCTTGGTTTAAGTGCCATTAGCAATATTTTTTTTCAGAAAGCAAGCCACTTAGGTAGTTGGCAAAAAAAGTGCCGATAAAAATCTACTCTTGGCTACTCAGTAAATTGCGTTGCACTATCTGCTTGCCAGCTGAGGGTGAAGAACATTGTATATTAAAAGATTTTCATTGTGTAATAATGTGAACACCAGCAGCAGTAATTATAAAATCAATAATTCGTAATAAATATGTCCTCCTTATATAATTACTAAATGATTGCAAAACCAATATTATGCACTAGTTAGAATGGAAAAGGTTGCTGCTAAAGACTTTCTATATTACACATTATTGTTCAACTCTTAAACACCCTTGGTCAAATGAAGCATAGCTTCATCCTCATCAGAATTAAACTAAATGCTATTTCAGTTTGATCTCCTTAAAAAGTATTTGATTCATGGAAAAACTAATTACCAGATTAAAATGCAACAAAAAGTGACTTAAATGCACAGTGTTAAATACCATTTATTGTGAACTGGGAAACAAAAGGAAGATAGTTTCTGCTCTGTAAGATGGTAAGGGTTTAGATGATTTATTATTATTTCTTTTCTTTCTTTACTTTCTGGCTGAGTGTTTTGATTCCCCAGGAACCCAAATAAACCTCAAGATCTCATCATTTGTATCTGTCTTCACATTCTTCACAGGCTTTTCTTTTTGCCTCAAGTGGCAATTTCTGCAGCTGAGATAACAAGGAAGCAGGGGTTTTTTGTGGGTTTCCCACCTTTCAGGGTACTGAAATTCAGCAAGAGGCCAAATGTTTTATTATTTTAGTTGTTTAAATTGCTTCCAGGAATATCAGAAGGTCCTAAAATTAACATAAACATGATGCAAAAGAAACAAGCACAAAAGTGAATTCCAAGGCACTTTTGTGTGTTATAGCTGCCCTACTCATCATAATCCCACCCTATGTATACAAAGGCATGGAAGTTCAAAGAACACCATCTCTTATGACAGACTCTATATATGTACAAATGCATATACACAATCTCAGAGGATATGTAGAGGTCACTAGACTTGAAATGCTACCTTCTTCCATTACCTAAAAAAACACACTTATTTTTCTCTTATTTCTGCATTTTTATGTTCATACTTTTTTGGACCCCGGAGAAAGTTTCATCTGACTAGGTATGGATCTCTGCAGTCTAGAGGTCTTTGTCTAAGATAATCACCCTGGTTCCCACATAGTAGTAATAATTCAGCAAAAGCAATGAGAAATATAGGTCCTTTTAGTGCAAAGTTTTATCCTAAATATAATGTCTAGGAGAGGCCAAAAGAATTGAATCCTAAAATTGTTTATTTCTCCTCATAGAGGAGTTCAGGGTGACTAATTCAGATGTAGATGTGTGCATTGTAGATGAATCCCACCCCTTGCATCTATTTAGAGGAAGTGCCTTCCACAATGCAATCATAACTACTTGTATAACATACTCTATTTCTTTGCGCACTGCCTCCCGATATGGGTAAGCATTGAACTTGCCAGTGGTTTTGTCATGAGCTGTTCCTTTCTGATTCCTCCAAATGGTATTCACCTACCTTCTGCAAAGATCTTTGATTGCCTTTATGTGGAAATTAATGATAAAAATACCCTTTTGGCAAGCTAGCTCCCTCTGCAACTATAAAAAGCTCGCATTGCTTCTGAGCCTAGAATAGGCATAGAGCATAGAATAATTACATACAATGGAGGGCATTAAAAGTGAGTAAAAATAGGACACTAGCTGATAATAAAAAAATATTCCTGCTTGTAAACAAGCTACAACAAAACCCAGGGAGAAGTCTCCTCTCCTCTCCTCTCCTCTCCTCTCCTCTCCTCTCCTCTCCTCTCCTCTCCTCTCCTCTCCTCTCCTCTCCTCTCCTCTCCTCTCCTCTCCTCTCCTCTCCTCTCCTCTCCTCTCCTCGCCTCTCCTCTCCTCGCCTCTCCTCTCCTCGCCTCTCCTCTCCTCGCCTCTCCTCTCCTCTCCTCTCCTCTCCTCTCCTCTCCTCGCCTCTCCTCTCCTCTCCTCGCCTCTCCTCTCCTCTCCTCTCCTCTCCTCTCCTCTCCTCGCCTCTCCTCTCCTCTCCTCGCCTCTCCTCTCCTCTCCTCGCCTCTCCTCTCCTCTCCTCTCCTCGCCTCTCCTCGCCTCTCCTCGCCTCTCCTCGCCTCTCCTCGCCTCGCCTCTCCTCGCCTCTCCTCGCCTCTCCTCGCCTCTCCTCGCCTCTCCTCGCCTCTCCTCGCCTCTCCTCGCCTCGCCTCTCCTCGCCTCTCCTCGCCTCTCCTCGCCTCTCCTCGCCTCTCCTCGCCTCTCCTCTCTCCTCCCCTCTCATTGTTTCTAGCTAGTTGGGAATGTCTCATGCCAAGAAAATAAAAAGGGGATAAAATTAAATAACTAACGTCTATTGGGCAAACAAGAACTTGTTTTGACCAGACTGGTTTCACAGTAGGACTCTGTTTAACTACTTTAGAGATTTGGAAAGTCCTAATGTTTCTTGTAGTTGTGAACAACTTGGAAAGTTTAATATATTTGTTTGTGTGTTAAGCTTGTCTGTTAGGGAAAATGTTGTCATTCCCCTTTGGTTCTGGGGCTTGGAGATTTGAAAAGATTAAGAAATGTGTTCAGGCTTGCTAGTACAGATGCCTAAGATAGGCACTGCCATTCCTCTCAACTCCAAGTTCAAGCCGACACTACAATTCAGAGTATCTAATATCTGCATATGGCAGATCCTGGCTCCCTGCTTTATCAATCAAGTCAAGTAGTCACAACCAAGTTAACCATCTGAACTGTGCCCAATGTAACTTACATGAGGCCTAGTAAGGCACTTGTAGAAAACACAGGGTGAAATAAGGGTTGGGATATGTGTTGTGATTATTTCATGCTTTGTGAGTAATTCTTGTGGGGCTTTAGGTATTAACTGATCACTTATTTCTCTCATGGATTTTTGAAATGAAATATCCAGAGTAGTGTTTCTTTTAAGAGTTGATCTGACATAAATCCAACATTCCAGGGGGGAATTGGTTACAAGAGGTTAAAATTTAACTTCCCTGGAATCCATAGAAATTTTTAATGCCTAATTCTCAAGGCCATTGGTAACATCAATATAGAAATATGCAGTTCTCAGCTGTTAATATTGTTACATTATTTCTCATTCTGGGGTAGTTAGGTGATTTCCACACTAAAGATACCTATGATGACTTATTGTGAATACAATTTAATATTTGTTTATAATAACACTTTTTCTAAGTACTTCACAATATTAGCACCTTGTTGTGATGGGGCAATACTGTAATTTTCTTTTGTCAGAATGGAAAAACATATGTAGGTATGTCTAGGTGTCTAGATGAAGAATAAGCAAGGTGGTGTAAGAAGACACAGTTTTTACTGATGCAGAAGAAGGATCTTCCTTGTCCTGTATCATGTCAGCTCATGGCCAGTGGTAAATTTTTAGGTAAGATTCTGTCTGGGAATTGCAGTTCCTAGACTTTAAAGCTACATCTGGAGTCATAAATGCTTAAGGTTATTATCATCACTTAAGGCTAATTCAATGGCTTTATTCAAGACTTGGGCGGAATATCTTTTACAGCAGCCTTTCTGCATCAGTTTGCACAAAATCTTGTGGAGAGACCATCCAGCGGAATTAGCCAAGGGAAGCCATCTTAGATCCCACAGTCAACCATGAGAAAGGCTAAAGGCACCTTTAACTGTCTGGCACAGGTTGCCTTGTAGAACCGCAATTTAAAGGTGAAAGAGTTATATCTGAGTGAAAGCACAGATTGACTAGGTTGGCTTAAGGGAATTTACCTCCCTACTCGATTAGCTCCACTCACTGCAATGTAGTTTGTCAAGGATTTATGAACATACAGAAGCATTATCAGAGAAGACTTATGATCTCTGTGCCACATCCATGCGCCACTGAGTCAATGTGTGCATGTGCAGTATGTCTGATATATTCAGAATATGCCTGATTTATCGTATGTTCTTTCATATTTTTCTCTAGAATTTCTCCATCATTCAGATCAAGCCTCTATTTGCCTTTACTGATGTGCACCTTTGTATTTTAGAACAATTAGAAGGTTTAGGCTCTAAGCAGAAAAGGCTGGTAAAATTCTGTCCTATATGTCACCCAGGAATTCAGACGATCAAAGATGTCCCTTTGGACAAAAATTGTAATATTTTATGTGGGAAAAATATAATTTCTTCCTTCCTTTCTTTCTTGTATTGATTACATTTAAACAGGAAAGAAATGGCATTTTAACAACAACTGTGTATTGATATTTGCATCAAATAAAGTAGACACAAAGAAACTACGCAGTTCATGCTGTAGGATTATAAAATGCAGGGCAAAATAATGCAGGGGGGAAATATATAGAGAATTGCATTTGATAAGAAATATCTACAGAAATAAGAACACATAAAAACACATACTGTAGTAATATCAACTCCAGAAAGGGAAGATCTGTCAAATCTAAAATATTTCCACTTACCTTAAGTTCATAGGTTTTAAGGCTAGAAAAGTACCTCTATGATCCTTTCATAATGAAGAGTGGAGCAGTGTAACCTCTGCATATCACCAGGTATAGATTTTATGCAGAGATATCAGTCAGCTTTCACTCTTCAGCTAAGATGGGTTGTACACTAGGTTTACCAGTAGAGCTAGATTTGCTGTCACCAGCTAGACCAAACTAAAATGCAGCTGGATTTGGTTGACAGCCCTTTACACATCTGGGCACTGCAGAAAGCAACTTTAGAAAAAGTGGCATACAGAGAAAGAGGAATATATCCACACACAGATAAAATCATAATCTAGTAAAAAGACAAATCAGTAAGAGGGTAATAGGGGAGTAAGAATGTGATTTGATAAGCAGGATAAAATCTACATTAGCTGACCATGTGTGTTTGCGTAATTATTATTAAAGCTGTTAGTTTTGTTGTTTAACTATGAAAGAGGCACAAGACAGAAATACAAGAAACCCCTGCTAGTTTTATCATTGCTTAAAAGCCAGCACAGCTTATCAAGTGGGAAGTTCAAGCTCTGTGTAAGGTGAACATGGTTTCTTCTCAAGAGGAATGGAGAGACAGGTCAGGAGTCAAACAGTGCGTGACCCTTGATTCTACTTGACATTAAACAGGAGAGTTGAGCTCCCCTGCAGCTTACTGTACCCTGTACTATACCTGTTCGTTTTTTTGAATAGCATTCCTGGAGGGATTCTAGCAGAGATGGAGCAAATTTTAATTTTGTCTGATCTTCCCAGTACAGCCAGTAGTTTAAAATCTAATTATGAATTAGACTGACCCAGAGCAATGTTTTCAGAAGCATCTAGGCAGCTTAAGAGAAAAAAATCTCCATTTGAAATGCAGCATAAGTATATTGGAGCCTAAGTCCCTTAAGATTTCACCTCTGAAAAATGGGACTTAATTTAACTTGGGCCAACTTTGGCATCTGATTTCACCTTGAAATTATGTCAGTTCCACTATTTGTACTTACTGTAGGAAACATTTTGAAATGGAGCAAAAGACTAATTTTCTTCTGTCCTTTTCTTTCTCTAATTCTTCTTCTACATTTTAAACTATTTAAATATTATTCTAAAAAAATGGTGCAGTTGTACACAACTCTTGTCCAGTACATCAGTGATATTTTTCAGTTCTTCACCCTTAATTCAATTTAGCCTTAAGCTCAATTTATTTTTGGTTAAGAATGCTCATCTTGATAAACTCCTAAGGGCCACCTCCTTGGAGAGCTTTGTTAAATCTAATTTTATTAAAACTTAGGATATGAAAATCTTGTTTGCATAATTATCTACATTAAATATTTCTACCTTTTTCTTTGGAGACCTCATTTGTAATCACTCTATTTTTTTCACCTTTACTTTTCAGACTATAGTTTGAAACAAATTCTGCAGGGTAATAAAGTCTAGCTACATTGCAGAAGTAGACTTTACTTGTTATGAGCACTGCTGCAGCTTAGTAGGAATTGTGATGGATGTTATATCATTTTGCTGTGTGGTGCTGTGAAATGCAGTAAGGTAAGTGATGACAGTAATGAAAAATAAGTTTGTCAGAAGAGGATATCTTCATTCATAGAGAAAAAACCAGAGATGTTGATTCAAAAGGTAGACTTTTTTTTTTTTTTCTGAAACAGAATTGAAGTATCATTAGCACAGTGGTAAAGAAAAAGAGCTGTATCACAGATAAACCTAGGGGTTTTTTTTAAACTTTTAAGAGATCTTCAAGTACCTGTTTTACCTTCTGGTCAGGAGAATCCCTATACTTGATATATAAGGATCATTGGATTCCTGAAGGTGAGAAGGTTAATATGTAATGACAGTTCTTGTTCTCCAGGGTTGGACAAGGTATAAAGAATGCCGTAGAAGTAATTAAACAAAACCTACTCATAATCCAGAATCAATAACATGTGATTTATTTTCCTATCATACATCATAAATTAAAAATATCTAACATGAGCAGCTGAATCAATCTACTCTACTTTTAATTTTCTAAAACTTTGGTGTCTATTCTAAACCAGTAGTCTACTCTCCCCCATTAGGCACTGGAAGAATGGTCAGCTTCAAAGAAGGCACCTATCTGAGCACTGCTTTTAGCTTTCCCTGGATGCCTCTCTCATTTTAGAACAGGAAAAGAATTAGATGATTTGAGATGGACACCTAACTTCCTACTATTAAAGTAAGGTGACATGGATTCCACCTTAAAGAAAAAATTCATAAACTGTACAAAATAAATAATATGTATTCATAAAATAGTCAACAGAAATTATGGTTTTATTAAAGACTAGGATCAATTAGCAAAGTTTTTGGAAGAAAATATAAAAAAAAAAACCCCGATCCAGAATCTAGCAACTACATGGTTTGCTATTCATAAATGGCTGTCTGTAATCATATGTCTTAATTACCAATGATTAATTATTAACTTTTTACTATTGACCTATACAGCTTATTCAAAATCTACTTTGAATATCTTTCAGCTGTTGAAAGACTGTTCTGATTTTCTTCCAAGATCAGAAAAATAAACAAAAAGAAATACCTTACAAAAATAGTTAGTTTCCGACACCTTAGAAGATAATAAAATACATATGCTACGGTTGAGTAAAAAGAGGGACAGAAAATGTTTGACAACTCTAATTGCATAAAGTTGTACATTTAAATAATGACACAAGGAAGATCAAAATCCAAGTGTGGCCCTCAGATCAATGTTCCATCTACAAAGCACTGTCAAGACTTACTTCATCACTGTATTGAGACTTCCTGAGATGTAATAGAGTATTGTCACAGGGATAACTACAGACCTCAATTATTTGCTTGCAACTGATCTGGGTGCTTGGTTGCTCAGGCATGAATAAAGGATGTATAGGAAGTCTACACTTTTGTATTTTGTGTTCTGACAGCTGATCATAGGGGTGTTGTTAGCCTCACTGCTCTTTAATCATAAGCAGACCATGTAGAAAGTGAGAAATATCTGCTTTCTCCATCTGTGAACAGGATGAACTGGCAAACTGCTAGTTCAGGCTGACTTTCAACGAGGATGCTGTCACCTTTTTCCAAAAGCTGAAGGTTTTGTATTAGTCTGTTTAATGTAGCATTCAACACAATGTAAAGTCAGATTACCCCAAACTTTTGAGTATACAAACCCATAATTTGCTTTAGGAAAAGTTACTGACACATCAGGTCCCTATTCCCTCACGACAGTGATGTGCTCAGGTCAGCCCCTACTGACTCTATATTTTCCAGAAAATTCGCAAGTTGGAAGTCTCATGAACTGATATTCAGATTCTTCAAGTTTAATACAGTATGCTCAAACCACATTGGCCATAATCCCGAGCAACCTGCTCTAACTGAGGTTTGAACAATATGATCTCCAGACATCCTGTCCAACCCCAAGCCAGTCTGTGATTCTTAGGCAACTGAATATTGCTGTCAAATTCAAAAGCATCTGGAGACTTTAAACATAAAGGAAATTGTGATAAAGATAAGGGAAATGGTGACTTCTCAATTTTTAAAACCATTCATGCTCATTGATCTTGAAGATTTTTCAGGTTTTTAATTATTAAAGAAGAATCATCATCATACTATACACGATGTTCTGTATACATTAATTTAATCTCCATGAAAAACAGTGACTTAGAAGTTCTGAATACAGGAGTTCTAAGCTGAGTGATTAAAAAAAAGCAGAGATGACCATACCAGCTTCTCTTCTCAGAAATTCCATGAAATGTAGAAACCACACTTTTGTTAAGGAAATAGTAACCTTGTCACTCTGGCCATTCAAAGGTAGGTGGAAATGTAACATACAAAGTTGCAATTCACTCCAAGTGCATCCCTCTGACAACTTTCCATTAAATTAATTTTCTTTGGCCACTGAGATTATGAATACAATTCCCTAGAGTAGTGGTTAGAGCTCTTAACTGAGTAAGGTCAACTTTCCAACTTCACAGGTATTTAATATCTTTTATCCAATTACTGTTTAATTTAAAGTCAATGGGATTTACGTTTTTAAGTGACTTCAGTACTTCAGAAACTGTCCTTATGAGGAAAGTCCTTTCTCATTTAAGTAAAACTAATAGCACTAGTATGCAAGTTCTATATTTAGCACTTAAGCGTTAAATCAAGGCCCAGAGAAGAATGAAAGGAAAAAGTTTGGGCCATAAATCGGGCAACTGCCCCTTTGGTAATGAAAGGTCTTATTCTGCTTTAATATTAAGGGTTTAAATTAAGATTAGGCTTCATTAAAGACAGTGAGGATTCATCTGGTACCAAACACGTGCCAGTAAAATCCAGTTCAAACCTTTATTTGGGACCTGACTTTCTCTTTAATAGCAATAATAATTTCTATTTGAAATGATAATGCAAAAATACCTTAAAACAATTAACAAATTGATTGAGTAGCTTTACAAACAAGGATTATATTAATCTGTTATGCACACTTTGAATTATACACACGAAAAGGGAAATTACAAAGAAACAGGAACTTTCTTTTGTATGTGAAGCCTTAAATTGGCTGATAAATTTCCTTTGCTTGCTTCAGCATATTTTTGTATCTTATTGTTAACTATATATAACAAATCCTTATATTTGTGTTTCTGCTGAATAACCTTGGAGATTTTTCATAAGTAAACACTCAGAAGATATGCGTATGGCTATCATTTTTAGTTCTTTCATTCTCCTGTGGATTGTAAGTTAAGTGTATGTGTGTGAGAGAGTGGCATTTTATATTGACTGAGACAAGTATAACAACCTCCAGTGGCTCAGCTGCCATCACAGTAATTCCACATCTCATCCAATTTGTGAAGAAATGTAACTCTGTGCTTTTGAAGTTTTGATATAATAGAAACAGGATAGAAGGACCATCTGAAAGATCTGGTTAAGGTAATACAATGGGGCATACATTTCAATACAAACATTTGTCGTTATTCATCCTTCCAATTGCTTGAGGGAATTTTGGCAGATTTGGGGAAGATAAGGTGATGGTTGGTGTGATGCAATGTAATGGTGCATATCTGAAATAATGATCAGAAAGATGGGGATCTTGTCTACGGATCATAGTGCTTATTCAATATTTTCTTCTTTAGTTGACTTAAGGGTTTTGAAAACCTTATGGTGCTTCTTTACAATACAAACATATCACGCTGAAGAGAAAAACTTCTATTGCATAGATTTGTTCTGTGTCCTTTTTCTATTTAAGCATGATATTTACAAAACTAAAGAAAACACAAAAAAACAATGAGAACCCGTGTGAAACTGAGAAGGATGAAGTTAATTCCCAGGAAAAAAATTCACCTGCCTTTTTCTAAACTACCATGTCTCACATAAGTACGGAAAAATCCATGAGTCCAGTTCTTCACTGCCTTTGATGGTTTGCAGTTCATCTCCCCTCAGGAAGTTACCTGTCCAAGACAACATTTTCACAGATTTTTGCTCTTTTTACACAAATGTGGTTATATGAGCTGTGTGAAATGTGTCTTTCAGTCAAAACTTGGTGAAATTAAACACATATAGAAAGGGTTTTATCAAAATAAACTGGATAAGATTGGTCAATAAAGTAAACATAGATCAGAGAAATCTTGAAGAACCATATTTAATTTTACTGAGACTTCTGTTCTTATTAATTATATTTATTATGACATTCACTGGACATGCTACCTCACAAGTTTTTAGTGAATTTATCCTTCTCTGCAAGTCACAAGACAAGTACCAATGTCTCATGGGGTTAATACAGTCTATCAATGGGTTTCACCACTGAATGTTTGAGGTCCCAGTTATCAACAGCTTTCCTCACTGTTTATGCTCTGACTTATATGCTTCCCTAAGTACACTGGTATTTTATATCCATGTTTTACTGGCATAAAAATCAATGCAAGGGGCAGCTTAATAGGGCAATGATTGTGTATGCATGTGTATGTCTGTCTATATATACAAACATGCATGAAACCTAGTGTGTATATTTATGGTTTTACTACTTGTGTATGCTAATATTGGCTTGGATTTCCATCAGCACCAGTAGGGCCTTTGTCCACATCTCACCAATGTTGCTTAAGGGTAATACAGGAAGGCTGTTTCTTATCATGGATAAAATTCGTCAGTTAATACTCAGTCTTTAGCTCATACTGCCAGTTACAGTGTGAGCATATGTCCAGTAGAGAGTGGACCCAGACTATTGATTCATCTAAGGAAGAGTTTTCCATTTAAACTCATAGAGTCATATGGAAGACACAAAGACCTGTAAGGTCAAGAAAGCACCTCTGCAGATTTAGCTGTCATTAAGTGTCATACAAGTGATCATGATGTTGTGTGGCTAAAACTAGGCTTCTCTCTTTCTTTGGTATCTAAACAAGGTATATCTTTTCATGCAACTTTTCTTCTCTATTGGGTATTAAAATGCTAACACCACTTTATTACAGCCATAGATTCAGGGTTTGGACACAGTGCTGACTTACCACAGAATGCATGTTTTCAGGCATCTTGTTTAAATATCAAATAAAAAGCAGAAACAAAAAGCTCCTGAACAGAACACATAGTAACTATGCATTTCTCTTATTCTATCTATGATTAACTTTTCAGATCCTTTGGATACCAGCATGCAGAAAAGTACTGCAGGATAAACAATAATGTGAACATAGAGTATGTATGTTGATTACTGTTGGAATATATACTGGGCCTGCACAGTAAGTGCAAGGTGCTTTATCCCTGCCTCCACTGAGTGCCCTAACTTTCCTGTTACAGTGTTCCTTTTGCTTCTTTTTCTCTACACCTCTGTGTTCGTCCCTCTCCACCAAAATTCAAATTATACAATACCATCGCTTCAGCAGATAGAGTGAAAATCAGTGTTCTCTATCCTCCAAATGGAATGGCATGTGTCCTGTTTTTTGGTACATGCTTGATGGAGAAATGCTTAAGCCCATTAAAATGTGGAATTGAACATGTCTCCCGCCTCTTTTCAAAGTGCTCGAGCTACTAAGATGTTAAATTAAAGAAAAGATGACAACCATTAATCTGCTTGAAAAGAGAGGTGGAAACCACTGCAGTGCATAGATATCCCTATTACTATAAATGCTTATTAGGCCTTTTTAAGATTGTCTCCTAGAATTAGATCCCCCAGGAGACTTGAGCAAAAGAAATCCTGGTTGCTGCATTGTAATCAATATTAGGTATGAGTTAGGCTGCTCATCCCTGCCAAACCTTAATACAGTTATAGGTGCCTGGGGAACTTTAAACTAAAGAAGTCAGGTGGCAAAGGATTTTAAGCTCCTCGGACATAAAGGGTCAGCTAAGGATGACAGTTTAAGTGCTTACTGTACATTTTGTGTAAGTCCTAGATTAGATACTCAAGTCCTTATATCCCATTGGGTCCTGGGTCTTTGATGCATTGCACTAAGTCGAGGTGTTTAGCTGACATGCTTAGTCACTTAAGCTCCTGATAGAGGGAGAGTCAGGCCACCTGTAATCTGAATCATTCGTTTGAGTTCTCCATCTTTGTCAATTGACTGCAGGAGAAACCCAGGGAGAACAAGTTTTCAGGCGTAGGTGTTCTTTAGGTATGACTTAAATACTTAAAGTTAGGTGAAATGTGCCAAAGCACCAGTAACTTAGTGCTGAAAGTCACAGTGGAACTTTGTGATGAACAGGAATTGAAAGTCAGCTCACGGAGTTCAAAGCTCAGTGTTTTAACCTACCCCCTCACACACACCCCCTTTGTTAGTATCTCCGTTTCAGTTTACATGCTTTCATGGCTGTGCTTATACAGCAGGAATATTTGGAATCTTCGTTAAAGTAAAACTGGCACAACTCTTGAATGAAAATTAGGACAGCATGTGAATGAAGAGTGACAAAACCTATTCCACACACATGCAAGATTGTTGCTCAGAGTACAGTTTTTGTCACTTGATCTGAGTTGTCGGTGCAGTGGAAAAAGATTTTCTTTCATTTAGAAGTTACAAAGTGTTGCTATCTATTTGATCTGAAAGTCAGCTTGTGCTGCCAGACCTCTGCATTTGTAGCAGTAACATTTCAGTGTGTGCGGTTTACTGAAATCTAGGCTGGCATTTTACATTATTAAGATTATATAAAAAGCTTTAGCAAATTGCCAAGACCCATTTCCCCTATCCTCCCACTTTAAGCATTACCTGGGCTTATATCACTGTTAATGTGAAACTCTTGCTCACAGCAGCAAGTGGCAATTCTGGGTACATCAAACCCCAGGTGAGGAGTAATTATGATTCAATGTCAAGATTAATGTTGTCATAACTTTAAAATATGGCTGATGTGACAAAGCCCCCCTGCTGTCTCAGAATATCCTAGACACAAATGTGTTAGAACAACTCCAGCATTTCCCTTAACACCCTTAGTGCCAGGCAAATCTCTAGCTGGTTCTGAAATTGTGATGGAAAAAAGACTGGGAAAAGGAAGAAGAAAGATAAGGACAGATGGGATGAAAAGAAAATAGAATGACCTATTCCATGCACAAACTTCTATGCGGGGGCAGAGGCAGAGGACTGTTGCAAGATAAAAACAAAAAAAAACTCAAACAAAACCAAAACCAACTTGAGTTTTGTTTTGAAAGTGCCCATAGTTTGAAATGTTTGGGACTTCAATGGGAAATAAATTCCAAGGTGTTCTGCAAGCTCTTTGATGAATGTGTGGAATTGTCTCCTTGCTTCTCATTACCACTTAAAAAAAAAAAAAGGAAGGAAGAAGAAAAAAAATAGAAGATCTGACAATTCAAGAGATCATCTTTAGCTTCTGTTGTTTTCCATTAGCAATGGAATGGGAACATACTCTTTTAGTGAAACACAAAAGCTGGTTTCCAAAGCTACTGCTGAGTTGTGCAGCATGCCAGGACCTGATTCACTTGTTCTAAGAGCAGCTTGGAAAGGTGGTTAGAGACAGTTTTCAGTTCTTTATTTGTCCCAATTACCTGTTCCTGTCTATTAGAGTGAATGAAACACCACAGCATTGTTTATCAGAGGCTTTATATTTGCTAATAACACTGTTGTTTATTACTCTGAGCATGTTGTGTGCAGTCACTGCAGGTTCTGTTATTCTTTCCTGCTAATCCCCACAAGCTTTCAGACCCATTTCTTTCTTCTCTCACAATAAAACTACACACTTCTGAATCAATGAATCTTCCTCCCACAGTTTTTCATTTGAAACTTGCCTGTGATAATTTAGATTAAGGGTGTGGCCTTATTTGAGAGCTACAACCTCCTTTTCGGCAGTTGTAGAGAGTGATAAGGTCTCCCCGCAGTCTCCTTTTCTCCAGGCTAAACAACCCCAGTTCCCTCAGCCACTCCTCATAAGACTTGTTCTCCAGACCCTCCCCCAGCAACATTGCCCTTCTTCAGACATGCATCTCAATGTCTTTCTTGTGGTGAGGGGCCCAAAACTGAACACAGTATTCGAGGTGGATATACTTTCTTTGTGAGTTCAGATGTAAAAACAGGTAAGTAATGTCCATATGAATGTCAGACATCTAACATAACTAGTCTCTAGTCCGTGACTAGGAGTCCTACAAAATTTTGCACTATGAATAATAGAGACCAAAATGACAAATGCACCCTTTACTCTTAAAAACTGCCAAGTGAGCTATCTCACAGCATGTTTTACAGCAGCATGTCAATCTGGGCCATTATAGTAAAAGATCACACCACATGCTTCTCGAAGAAGTGACTTGGTTTGCCAGACCAGATGACAGTTATCACCATTACTCTCTGAACAGAGAGAAGACTGGAGAGCAAAAGACAAAGAATATGTCTACATTAAAATAAGATGTAACAAATACATGCTGCCTTTATTCTAATTAGTGGCCTTGCAGCAGCACAGACTTCAGACAAGACTGTACAGGCCAATCAAGTCCCCTTGGCCTTGATATCAATATTAAGATTGATAGTTCTTGCTAAAGTCTGCCACAACATCTTAATTGACATTACTACCCATTCTAGAAACATTGAAGGTATCAGGTATTTCTAGTCTTATGGAACAATTTGGCTTAGGAAAAACCTCAGTAGGCCATCCAACCCCTGGCAACGGCAGGGCTAGTTGTGTCATTGGACGGGGTTGCATGGGGCTCCTACTTCACTGTCACATCTCCAGATGCAGAAGCAAACCAGGGTAATGATGTATTAAAATTGATACAGTCACTAGCAATCATTTGTTCTGTTGTTCTTTCTAACCCTACATTTCCCTGTAACCCTTTGGAGATGTGCTTTTCTCATACTCTGACAACATACTTCTCTCATAGCTTGAGAATGTCTGGCCAAAGGGTGGGAAAAGTAAACACCATTATATGAAATGGGTGGATATCTCTACAAATTTTTAGCTATTGCTTCTGTTTTTCCCACTTCCTGATTATTATTTTCTTGTCACACTTTCTAAAGTGATGCTAGTAGTGTTTCATGCCATGTTTAGTTCTCTGAGAGGATATATTTTATCTGCTGTAGATATTTGGCACATTTTCTATTGTCTTAAGGCATTTAATTTACTGTTTATTTAAGAACAGTTTAAAGCATGTTGCATTAGCAATAGAATTAGAAACGTTTCCCATTCTTCCACAGCCATTTTTAGCTTTATAATACAGATTACTTGACTGCATATATACACATATCTTCCCATAAAACAAAAAGATGCATGTGCTAATCCTGACAAATAGAAAGCAAATGATCAACAGGGAAAAAAAAATGAACAGCCCCTCAAACCCCCTTTTTTGTGTGCGTGTCTCACTTCTGTCAGGTTCTTTCTTCCCTGTTCCTCTGTTATCTCTCTTCAGTTGCAAGGTGTGAGGGGGAGAACAACCCTCTCTTCTATTTCTTAAACTTGAACATCATTAAAACAAACCTTAAGCTACCATTTCATTATTGTTCTGGCAATAATCAACAATGAAAGGTCAAAGGCAAAATCCAGGAAAAGGCAATGTATTCCATTTTTAATACCCTCCAAACTGTCCTTGAATGATTTTTTTGCTACCTGGTCAATGATGAAAAAGTACACCAATGCAGAAAATGCCTTTATCTGAGGAAATACAACAGACTAGGCATTTTCTGCTGAATAAAATCTTGTAGGTTTTTACAGTGACTTTTAGAGACAAACTTGAGCAGAACATATTGTTTTTGTTTCTGCATTACATCTGTGAGCTAGTAAAGATAACTGCCCTATCTTGGCTCCAGAAGTATCATAGCCTTGATGTCTTGCACTGTTAAGTCCTGAAGACTGGGAATTCTCACTAGACAAGATGTAGGATTATGGGAATGTAGTAGGCTGAGTTGAGCCTTCTAAAGGCTCTGTGACATGTTCTGTAGGCTCTGAGTACACATGAAGTTAGGCATTACAGTTCCTGTTTGCCCCACAGACATGTATGACCCTCAACAAAATACCTTTCGCTGTGCACCAAACCTTATATCCAGAAAGACAGGAACCAATTCCTACCTCTTTTCACCTCTTTGGGGCAGAGACTTATCCTTTCTACATGTGTATCATGTTGGTAAACAAGACCTCAATCTTAGTGGACACTAGGAGCTCCTATCATACCTCTGCTAATGATACAATTCTTAACACATGTAATGCAAGTAGCTTTGGCAAATATTTAAAGAGAAACACTTTATGGTAGGGACCCAAAGGAAATAAGCAGCACTAGACAATGTTTTTTCCTATTAAATATGCCAAGGTAAGTAAACAGATTTGAATAGAGGTGTTTGTAACACATACACTCGGTGCTCTGGGCTGATACTTTTTGGGGGCTAAATTCTACTCTCAGTGCAGCCCAGACAAGTTTACAGGCTTTATATCTTAATTAAATCTTTCTAATGATTCAGAGCAATTTTTTAACTCCCACTTTACATTTGTTCACTTCCTAACACGTACTGTATATATGCCTTCAGATCCCAGAATCACATTATGGATAAAGAATGGTTTGGAACTTTAAAACTCAATTTAACTATGATGTAAAGTATTTATTTATTTATTTATAAATAAAACATATTGGCTGATACTTTATTGTAAATAACCTAGCCATTCAATTCAGAAGCCCTACTGAAAATAAAACAATCTTGATAACAAAGCTTATTTAGGAAGTTACAATGAAATACTGAGTGGTTTTTACTTTTACTAATGTAACTCCATCTATCTGCATGGTAATTCTCAACAATGCTAAGTTCTATTGCCCATTTGTAAGTTGATACCATTACATAGTACAAACAGATGTTAAATTAGTTTATAAAAACACCTAGGAACAACTGTAGCAGCAGATTGCTTGTAAGTAATAGGCAAGATTATAAAATTCAGATTACAACAAAATGCAATAGCTTCATGTGCTGGCACAAATTAAAAAATATATATACCATGGACAAGGTGCAAAATGGATCAAATTAAGATAATGCCAAAATAAATGGGCTCAATATTATGTTAATATTAAAGAACTTTACTAGCACGATGATCCTGCCAAAGAATTTTAATGTGTCTTCTATATCTACCGGTGATGTTACCTGCAAAGTATTTGAAGGTCTTGCTAATATTCTCTAAATACAAAAATATTTGCAGCATATTCAAAAGTAAATTTATAGAATGGAAAGATGGCATATCTATTGTGACAAGTATAGGAACAAAACCTGAATTTACTTTGTTCATGTAAAAAATTTCCAAATAAAAGGCTATTTTATTCAGTAAAGCAAAGGAATTACATTATAATAGAAACACTGGCATAACCCTAACTACAACAACACAAATGTCAGTTCTGTAATGAGGCAGAATTCTCTGCTGCTTTGCTCATCTCTAGAGACATGATTCTACAACAAAATAAAATAAAATAAAGTAAAATAAAATAAAATAAAATAAAATAAAATAAAATAAAATAAAATAAAATAAAATAAAATAAAATAAAATAAAATAAAATAAAATAAAATAAAATAAACCCACTACAAAATATACAAGAAACAGGCTGGTGTTGTTCTTTTTTTCCTTCCTAAAGGACATGTTGCCAATCCAAATTAGGTTAAATAAGATTTGAAATTAGTTCAGTCTCTATTAACAGCCTAGTAGAAAGAGAAATGCATGGAGAGAAATGTGATTAACTAGCTGAAAGGTATTACAAATTACAAAAGAAGAATGGACCATTGGACAAGTGCTGGGTGTGTTTGGCTGAAATCAGTTCGGCTATTGTGCAAGGGAAAATTTTGGAGAGGAACAAAGGAAAAATAGGTCTATTCTTAGCAATTTTAAAATATACATACAGTTCATTCTAAAGCAGCTTTTTAATTCTGCCTTGCAGAAGTGTTTGTTGCAGCTCCTACAAAAGGACTAGCCCTGTTGATTCTATGAGTCTTTTATACATTGTGACTAGCATTACAATAACTGACGCAACACAGTGAGTAAAAAAATAAAGCTCCCTTTCTCCCTCGGTCCCCCACCTCTCTCTCCAGCAGATCAATATGCTTGAAGAAAATGTCACAGACTCCATTGAAGGTAATAGGTTTAGATCACCATTACATTTTCTATTCAATGAACTGAGTCTGTTTGGTCCATTTCTGTTGGAAAATTCACCTGTTTGAAAAGATTCATTTTCTTCAATGCAGTAGAACATAACAGCAGAGCAGTGATGCCTGCGGTATATGCGTATGTGTGTGTGTATATATATATATATGTATGTATATACCTGTGGTTCATGTGATCTTCTTCTATGACAGCAGGAGGGGGGAGTGGAGAAACAGGAATAAAAAGAAAGAGAGGATAGAAATGAAGATCTAGCCAACTCTAATTAAAATATAGTCCTGAAAAGTAAACCAAAGTGCGTTGCTCTGTGTTCCTAGTGCTGTCCTGAAGCAGCAGTATTTGTTTGGAAAGACAGGATGTGATCTTAAGAGATGGTTGTCCAGATTCAGGCTTGGTGCTTTGAAGTCAGAACAGTGATTCATTTACACAGAATTTAAATGGTGAGGACTAGAATTTTTAAATTTATTATTATTATTATTTTGTTTTGGCTAAAACTCTATTTCTGAAATGTACAGAGTAAGACTTTTCAATACATGTGTGTAGGGACCACCAGACATCTGTTCTATGTGTAGAGCAATAAACAATTCAACACCAACTTGGTATATATCATATTAGGAAATAAATTGTGGAACAAAAAGGGCAAGAAATAGATACTGGGGGGTTTATACTCTAAATTTTGAGAAATTGCCAAATCAGACTCTCTAGCCTCTTGCACAACACAATTGCTCCTGTTTTTAACCCTTTCATATATGTTTAGCATTTTTTCTGAGAAAGTTTACACTCCTGGTGTAGAGACATCCATGACAGAGAATCTAGAACTCCTTGTGCAGCTTTCTCACTGCTGAAAAAGTCTGCTTTACTGCTTGAATTTGTATGACTCTCAGCACTTTTTAGGGCTCTCTCTGCTAAATGAAAGTGCACTTTACTAGCTAATATTTTTCCTGTCAAGGTATGTGCAAGTTGCAATGAAACTGCCCCAATCTCTCGCTCACATTTTTTTTTCTTTTCTTTTATCCTGTTTCATATGTTAAACTTATCTGAATGGTTATAAACTTAAAATTATTCTGTAATTTGATCACTGTACAGGCATCCCCTTTAGCTCTAGAGATTTAGCACACAGATGTTTCTAACAAACCAATTCTTCAGTGTATGAGACATTAGATAACTTCATAGTACTAGAGAGAAATAATCAAATAAACAATATAAGGTAAAATTAATCTCTTCAGTCTATTTTTTTTAAATCAGAAAGAAATTAATTTCTTCTCAAAATGTCTGTTTCTCTCCATGAATTAAACGAGGCAATGTCATTAGCACAGATTGACGCCTACGTACTGCAGAAAAGTCCAAGCCAGTGTAAAAGGGTAATGGCACATACCACCAGCTGCTAGTAGAAATATTTCACGTGTTTACTTTCACAGAATTTTTCTTTTTCTACAAAGGTAAAAATATGGCCTATTGTTCTCTCATCAAAAGCTTTTTGTTGAGAATGTGGAACTCCACAAACTTAAGCTTCATTACAAAAGTATCACAATATTGTAGCAATTTTTAACAAAAAGATACTTTTTTTTACAGGGCATAATTAGTTTCTCTAGAAAGGAATATTTTACCCCATGAGTGCAGCCTCACACCTCAACTCCACAAGGCTTCTCTGGGCATCTTTTGGCCAGTGGACAATCTCCTAAAAATCATAGACACAGAACTACAGTCCGGCGCTTGTAGGTATTTGAGACTCAGTCACTGGCTGCCTTTACAGTAAAAGCCTATTCTTGCAGTTGGGCTTCTCATGCTTAAGAGATCTGGGCTCCCTCTTTGAAGGCAAAAACATGCTCTGTATATCCAAAGTACACCTCCAAGGATTAGTCTTCTTACAGACATCTTCTAGTGTTCCACAAGTAGTGGTAATAATGGCTGGATAAAGGAAAAGATGAAATGCAGTTTTCCAGTACTTTCATTATTCAGTGCACTGTTTAACTGGCAAAATATGCAGATAATTCAAGGGTAAACACAGTCCTTTCAGTGTATCAAACTAATCATACCCAAACATTTCTGTCTTTCTGTGAAATAGTTAATGTTTGGAGCCGGGAAGATAATGCAAATGAAAACTATTATGCAGAGTTCGTTTAACGATACGCAATTTCAAACTGTAGCAATTGTTTTTGGTCAGTTTCTTGCAATCTGCAAGGTAATTTTTTTCAATTTATTTGGAATTAGTCAAGTGCACTGTTGAAAAGGCAGAGTGAATTGATGTTAAATAGTTTTTGGAAGATGTAATTGTCTGATGATTTGTAAATAGCCAAGCTTATCAAAAAAGTAATTTAAATGTTATGCTGACAATTTTGTTCAGTTTGGTGTACTCTGTAAACTTGTGAATCCAATTTTTAGCCCTCATTAGCATCAGAATTCTCTTTGTACTGTTAAATGATTTCAGGTGTCTGTGCCCAAAGCATCTGGTGTTGAACTTTTACTGATCCTAACCAACACAGAGAGAGTATAGTCAAGTTGTAATCAAAAGTGCTTCTGTTTTCTAGTCACCATGATCTAGACATTGTTAACAGAGAGAAGAGAACTTAACCAATACTAGTCATTTATAGTCATATATCACAAGCCAGTGTGATGAGTTCAGCTCAAAAATGAATGCAGTTTATTAAGTGGTTCCTTTCATTCAAGTCTTAATTGCCTCACTTTCTTTTTCTTTATTTTTCATGTTTTTTTTCTGAAACATAAAACTTAGGAAATTTCCCCTCCATTCTTTTCCCTTCCTTTGTCTCCCCTCCCCTCGCCTTCCCTTTTTTAAAGAAAAAGGAAAAACAAATAAAATTTGCAGGTTACATAGAATTCATAACCAAAAAGAAGTTGAGAACTCTGTTTTCAAAACTAGTAATAGTTATGCTACGATCTCATTAAATTATGGGTAATGGAGGTTTCATCCTTAAAATGATCCAGTCTAATTGTTAACAACCATTCAATTTTGCCTTATACTTCTGCATTCATTCCAATGTTTTATCATATCCAGCAGTACTGCATTGAAAGAATATTAAAATATAAAGGTAAGCATTCAAAATTAGGAAACATTAAAAAAAAAACAGGAATGCACATTTAATCTTAATTCATCTTTTTTGCACATATACATTCTGAAACAGTATTTTTATAATAGAATCATATTTCATTTCTGCCACTGGACACTTCTTGGGTAACCAAAGGGCTGTAAGTCAATGTTCCAACACGGTTAGAAAAAAGACAAAGGGGAAGGAAGACTGGTGGAAATTGTGATACATAATGTGACATGAGTTAAAATTAAGAAATAAACATCTTAGATAAATACGAAGGAGAAAGGATGCTGGATGAACTTTTTATCTGGACTAAAAAAAATATCCTGAAAAGGGGGATTAAAAAGAAAACCCCCAAATCTAAACAAACTCTGCATAATAGTTTTCATTTGCATTATCTTCCCGGCTCCAAACATTAACTATTTCACAGAAAGACAGAAATGTTTGGGTATGATTAGTTTGATACACTGAAAGGACTGTGTTTACCCTTGAATTATCTGCATATTTTGCCAGTTAAACAGTGCACTGAATAATGAAAGTACTGGAAAACTGCATTTCATCTTTTCCTTTATCCAGCCATTATTACCACTACTTGTGGAACACTAGAAGATGTCTGTAAGAAGACTAATCCTTGGAGGTGTACTTTGGATATACAGAGCATGTTTTTGCCTTCAAAGAGGGAGCCCAGATCTCTTAAGCATGAGAAGCCCAACTGCAAGAATAGGCTTTTACTGTAAAGGCAGCCAGTGACTGAGTCTCAAATACCTACAAGCGCCGGACTGTAGTTCTGTGTCTATGATTTTTAGGAGATTGTCCACTGGCCAAAAGATGCCCAGAGAAGCCTTGTGGAGTTGAGGTGTGAGGCTGCACTCATGGGGTAAAATATTCCAGATGTTGGTTCCTACACTTCAGTGTCTTTCACATCAGCAAAGAAGCCTTTGATAAGCTCAGTTCAGTTGCCCACTGGTAGGTGTCTGGCATTCCTAGGAGCACCCAAGATACCGAGAGCTGACCAAAAAATTGAGAGATGACTAGTGAGTGCTGTAACAGCTACACCACAGCAACTGTGATTTCTTGGAGTGTCAGCTGGGGACAGACAGAACACACCATCGTGTCTGAAGTAGTACAAAATATCTGCCTCTGCACTGTTGAATCAGGCCTGGTAAAGACAATGAATGCTGGAGAGCTATTCTGTTTGGTAAATGTGTATGAGCTTTAGGATAAACTGAATAGTTCTCAAGGGCATGATAAAGGTGGCTAAACATAGATATCTGTTGTCATTTTAGACACCCCAGTGGATCTTGCCTTGCTTCTAGCTGGCTTTCCAGAAGGTTATAGATCTCCTGCATCATGTTTTTCAGCATCATATGCTTGTCTTCTTTGACATCAGCCCCCATGTTTAGAGTCTTGGATGAACAAATATCCTAAAATTTCAGCATTGTAAATGGTATTCAGACCTCGCAGTTGCTGCAGTTGAACAACTGCAGTTCCTTCAGCTTAGCTTTACATTAAAAGAATAATTTAGACTAAGTAAAGATGTATTAACAGTCTGTACTTTAAATTAAAAAAAAAAAAAGGAAAAAATATCCACTGCAGACATTTTCAGTTTTAGTGCAAATGTAATTAGTTTGATTTACTATAGCTATAGGCCACCAACTCCACCTAAGCTTCCAATGAATTACTAAAATGCAGAGGCGGAGAGCCAGAGGCAGCCAGAGGAGTAAAGAAGTGTGTGGGACCAGCTCTGATACCCTTACTCAAACACAGCAGTACCCTCAAGTAAGATTTTCATTAAAAGGACTCAGAGGGCTTTGGCGATTGCATTTCTTTTTTCTCTTTATTTGAGTGCTTAAAACTCCTTAAGACTCTTCAAAAAAAAAACCCTGTGTTTTATTTCAGATACAGTCTATATAGGATATTTCCAAAATAAAGCTCAGTGATGTTAAAAATAATAGAAGTCTTGTGCTTTGGCAAAAAGAAGAGGGAATAAAAAGGGCACCACCAGAAATGTTGCTAACTGGCAAATACTAACATAAAACCATATAATTATACCCCTTCACATTCTCCCTTTTCTAATAGAAACAACACTGATCCAGCCTATAGTCTTGCAGTCCTTACCACATAAAATATTCCTGTTTTACAGACAGAAAGGGCAGAAGGCACTATTTCAGAAGTCTCTTCAGGTTTTCTTCCTCTTACTTAGCCTTAATTAAATCTTTTCTCCCACTGCAGGACAGCAATAGTTATCTCATAGTTAACCAATAATGAATAACTGCTACTGGTTAATGAGTAATCATTACCTCAACTGAAGCCAACGGGAGCCTGGGGTTTCCTAAAGCAGGCCCCCTTCCTATTTGCATGCCGCAGGGTAACATCCCTCTCAATTTGGCCCAGAGACTTCACTTGCTGCCTACCTTATCAGCTGCATAAATGCCTCTGTGGTAGCATGGGGTATTTGATAAGACTATGTGTCACATAGCACTCAAACTCCATAATCATCTCTGAGCCACAGGAGCTTAAAAACGGAGTGTGAAGTCATCTTTCAAGTTTGAATGCACAAGTAAGCAAAGACAGTAATTAAACTTCAATTGGTATTTTACTTTTAATTCAGCTGCAAAGAGCAGAATCTCGCCTTCAAATTTAATTAACAGCCTTCCCCTCAGCCCCCTCCCACATACACAGCCAGCCATCTATCAACAGGGAGCTAAATTCTCCTTTCTCACAACCCCACTGAAATCGTGGTAGAGAATTTGGTTCAGCAGTTTACAGAGTGCTGATGAGAGCCCTGTCATAAAAGGAAGAATATAACTTTAAGCTGAGACTCCCTCCTACTGTTAAGAAATAACAGAGGGTGTTTTTTTCTTATTAAGGATCAGTGTGCCCTGCCTCACACCAGATGAATCTTTCTTATCCACTGATTTTGGCCTTCATTCTGTCCCTGTTTAGAACACTGCAAAGCAAAACAATAACAAAAAACCCTTTTAGATATTACTAGTCAAAGGTGTTGTGTCTGTGTTTTTTCTCCTTGAGACTGGCCTAGAATATTACAGACAGATTCTCATAGGCAAGATTGCCAAGTACATGTCAGAGATGATTAGTGGGAAAGAATGGAAAACTTCCTCTACTGACACCACAGGATGGGGCTGAGAAGGAGGAGTGCAGCAAAGCTGAAAAAAAAAATATTACCCTTCAAGTCAGGAGCCATGGATCTTCCTTCAAACCACCTCGTTTTCCCTGTGGAGTTCAGACCTGTGGTCAAACACAGGTGTCAGAAGATACAGCCAGCTTTGCCTCAGGAATGGGATAAGAGTCTGCAGAAGTGTCCTCAATGTAAATGGTGGTGGAGCAGGGGAAATAATGGTTATCAATGGCAAGGCAGTGATACAACATGCCTTAGCTATCTGCTTTCTGTGCTGCCGTTCCTTCTGCAATACTGGCACACAGCGTTTATGTGTTGCTTGTTGTGACGCAAATGGCCACCCCACCTCCCACATTACCTTTTCTCACCTCCAGTATTCGGAATTACCGTTCACTGCGCTCCATTCTTGCACCTCACTGTTGAGGAGATACTGGGAAGTTTCTTGTGCTTCAGAGGGTAACTGAATGCTAGTGGAGTATATATCCATAGGATTTCCCAAGGAGATCCAAGAAAACACTGCCTAGAATTTAAATTAAGCAGTTGAAATTATCCAGGTTTGAAAGACGAACTGTGTAGCCATGTTCATCACAGATGTACATTTAAGCTGTATAAGACTGCAAATACGTGCTTATTCGGATTCTGGTGAAGAACTGGTTATGTCTGGACTACTGCAAGTCCAAGCTCTCCTTTGCCTGCAAAATGTTATGCAAGCAAACACAAAAGCTTGAGGAAGATAGGAGCCTTAAAGGAAATTTCATGGCAGCTGTTCATTGCAGGGTTTCATGTACCATCTTCCTGAGTTCTTATAAATATCCACTGTCAGAAGCAAGCTGCTGAAATAAACAGGCCAATGGCCTGGTCCACTCTGCTAATCCTTGCTTTTGGATATACCAATTACAGTGAGTTCAGACTAGCTGCAAAATTAATTAGAGGAAGAAAGCTATTAACTTGTGCTGCAAAATTAGGTGAGTTAAGCTCCCTCTCTCACACACCCACAAATAGGTACAGCTTTGCTAATTGATTACTGAGGAAGGCACCTGATATTATTAGCTACATACACAGTGTATGTTTTAAACTCCAGGGAGGGATTGAATGACTTTTTTTTTTCCTGAAGGCATTCCTAAAACTAATATTAAAAATGAGATAATTGAATGCTGCGATAGCATGGCACAGAACTTTTTGACTAAATCCTCCAAAACATTATGCCTACATAAATCCAAGCAAGTAACCCTAACAACCTACAAGCTGGGCCCAGATTGAAATTGCTAGTGATGGCCTGACTGCAGTGTATTTTCCAGCCGTTTAAGTTTCAGCACACACAGAGGCTCAGGAAGGCTTGCTCTGCAAAGCTGTTCACCTTCCTCCTGTTAGAGCTCTGTTACGTTCCAGGCTGCCCAAATCTGCTGAAGTCTTGAGAGAGCCCCTCCAGAGGGGAAGAAGTGTTTTTGTCCTTTTTTGTAAAACAGTCTGTTTCTTGCAGTCCTCATACAGGAAATGGGAGGCTGGAGAGATGGCATCAACCACCCAGAGTGAAAGAATTCTGTTGACAGACCTGCTCATTGTCTAAATCATCGAGTAAAGACTAAATGTGAAGGGACTGTCCCCAATATTTTCTTTTAATGGATGAGGTCCATTAGGTATCTATCTTGAGAAGGCTGATCAGACTGGATCCCAGCAGTAATTACCACATACTGTATTGGTATCTTATGTAATCAATAGAGAGAGACAGGGACTTTTAAAAGAATATGCTAGTGTAGGTTATTTTAGATATCTCCAGCTCACAGCATCTCAAAAAACCACACCTATTAATGCAAGTGCATCTTTCTGACTTTATGTATCAGTGAGTTCTAATTTGTACAGCTTTCCAAATTCAGAGGTGTTGCTTCAAAAAACAAGAAGATATTAGTAAAAGGTATAATTATAAGAATCTTTATTATAAAAAGTATTCAATATACAAAAATCTATTAAATGGTCATGGCATTATGAAAGGTTATAAGGGATACCAATAAAAGCATGCATGCAGTATTCTCAAATGTATGCCATCAAATAATCAAAGATCTAATAAATGTCAGACTCTATTTATGTTAAATGCAGTCTTACACTACCTTTCTTTTTATTATTTTTATTTGTACTATTATGCTCTGAACATAAACTCAACAAGTTTATAAACATGTTTATATGACTGTATTAAGGTAATTTCTTTCCTATCAAGGTCTGTAGCTAGCAGGATGACACTCAACAGAATCTTGTTTAACTGGCATTAGGTAAATATAAATAGCCTTCTAATAATTATAATATGTTGAATAGCAAGAAAAGCATATTAGAAGTGAAACAATATTGCCAGCTTAATTGACTAGTGGAAGTAAGTTAACAGTCCAATAATGCAGTATAAATTAAAATGCCATGAAATCATGATAATATAATAAGAGTCTAAATAAGATCCAGTGACAGTAATATTTCAGACAAAAAGCTTCTTTAAG
Source organism: Phalacrocorax aristotelis (assembly GCF_949628215.1). NCBI lineage: Eukaryota > Metazoa > Chordata > Aves > Suliformes > Phalacrocoracidae > Phalacrocorax > Phalacrocorax aristotelis. The sequence continues at coordinate 74,942,855 of NC_134311.1, read as the reverse complement.
ATAGTTCTGTCTAAAATTACACGTACAAAACTGCATTAAAGGAACATTATTAAGGTTCCTTTAAGTGCAAAGTCAAGCACTCAAAACAAGTTAGGGAACGCTCGAATTACGTTTGCCCATGCAACATTAATTTGGCACCCATGTGTGGGGGCATTATGGCACAGTTTTAATTACATGATCACATACTATTTTTTCCACAGGGTGCCTGCCACCTTCAGCTAATTAAGATTCACAGGAAAACTTAATTTTTGCGTTCTCTAATTTCTGCAGGCTTGACTTTACAACCTTAATGATGTTATTTTAGACTAGGATTTTAAGTTTGTACCTTTGTGTGAGAGGGAAAGAGAGATAGAGAAGAAAGGGTAAAGGGGTAGGTGTGCATATATTTCCCTAAGTTAAGAAAACAAACATTTTAAAGGTGATAGCTTTCCCATGGTCTCAAACTGAAAGCCATCTAGATCTTTGGTAAAGATGGAAGCACAAAGTTAAGCTCAGAATTTATGCTCATTTTCCTGAAAGCAGTGCTACTCAGCAAAATAAGTAAGGGATAACAAAAATGAGCTCTCGTCTGCATTTAGCTAAGAAGTGGAGGATGCATATTTTCCATGACCTTCCACCAGTGTTGACTGGCTTACTAGAAATGGTAGAATTCAATAATCTTGGGGTCTTTCTAAGGTTTTAGGAAAAAATATAAACTGGACTGTTGTAGGCCCATTCACCCTGCCCTGGTACAGCCTTTTCTTCCTGAGGGCTCTTAAGTTCTTCACATATCTTCTCATGGCAGTATTTGTATGTAATAAGTAAGACTATTCTTGATGTTCTTACAGGTTGAAGAGTCTGAGTCCTTAGAGCAACAATACATTTCATTTTCTTCAGCTTTCATTTCTTATGTCTCCTTTCTCTATCTTCTCTTTGCTAAAAACTTGGTACAACAACAGGGTGGAGCATCCCAGCACAAGCCTTGCAGCTGGTAGTTACAGCATACTCGTGACCACATGCTCAGGAATCACATATACTGTTCACATCTTCACACATTTAGTAAGAGCTTGGTTTGAGCTGTTGAGGCTGGATCTTCCCCCTTCTGCAAATATGCTTTTGTTTCTTCACATTTTATATCTCTATCTGCAATTGTTTATTTGTCTGTATGTCAGTATGCATGTGCATGTTATATATGTATTTGACATTCTCTTATATACATATTGAAAGTATACACACAAAAAAGTACATGGACAAATCTTACATTTGACCACCTTAAAAAATATCTCATTTGAATGCACTTGGGGATGCTAAGTAGGTTTTTGGAATTCAGGTATGTCCAGCAGACTGGATGGATTAATTTACTGACAAATGTAAGCAGAATGAGATTACATTGGTGAAGTTTATGGTGTCTGCATACCTCAAGGTGTGGCTGAGGGTGACTTTGCACAGTAGAGGTGGGCAGTTCTTAGGATCTTTTAGGACTACAGCATGGATCACACAACAGTCTCATAAAGTGGCAGTTTATTCCACTAAAACCAGGGTAAATAAAGCTTCTTCCTTCATCCTCTCCCGCTCCACCTGCGATTTTTTTGGATGTTTTTGGTTTTTTTTGTAATGCTGTACTTCATTATTTCTAGTGGGAACTCGAGGCTGATCCTCCAGCTTCTTCCTAACCAGTCAGATTAGAATACCTGTGGTCAGGTTAAAGTCTTGTTAACTTCTTTGTGTATATGTGTGTACATGCATTTCTCAGACAAAAAACCTCCTGTTTTCCTTGCATGTATATTAATGAAAGGAATGACAGTAATTAAAAAGGCTGTGGTATTATCTTTTCAAGAGAATCTAACTGTTATCGCTACCAACATTTTCTGGATTGTGATTTGTTTCACTTCTCAGATATCCCTTTTTTACTTCCCTTTGTTTGTTTTTTAAGGAGATGATAAATTCTTGCTCCTGCAGTATCGGAGTTCGTGTTGCTCTGTACAGCTGGAGGAAGCATCCTGTAGCCTTTCTCCAACAACAAATTTCTCTCTTCATTTGGAAAGACTTTTCTTTTGGCATGACAAATGCAGTTGTATACCACCACATTTCCCATTTTTTTTTTTTTGTTTTGTTTTCTTTCCCAAATAGAACATTCTAAACAGTGCATTAGAGATAGATGCATGATGTTGAACTGCTTTATGCAGAAATGTGGTGAGGATGCTGTAGTTTTCATTTGGCCTAGGACACAACTGGAGTAAGTTTTCAGACTGTGTTTTCAAAAGGATAAGAACCAGTGCATTAATCTTTACCAGCATTACCTCTGTCTCTCTTCTCACACTCCCTTTACACAAATCTTTCTTATTTTCTTATTTGTTTTCTTCTTTGCTCAGCGCTGGTGGAGAGTTTCACAGCCATGGGGAATGGAAGGCTTGCAAACCAATGTGTGGGGAGGTTTGCAAACTGACTTCTGGTCTGAGCTACAACATGATCTGAAGTCTCTCCTTCAGCTGACTCCATTTGACTCCAGAGGGACTCAGTCAGACCCATAGTGTTAGAGGACGTCTATTATACTTAATTACAACAGCATGTTTTTTCTTAACATGAATATATGCCTGCAAGCCAAAAGCTTGTGAAAAGGGCTCATAAAGGTCACTCAGTAGCCACTGTTAGGTTGTGTAATTAGTTTCTTTGATTTCTGGAATTGCTTTCAAAAGACGATATTACATATGCTAAAGCAAAATAGTAGTAACAATTAATATTTGGCCTTTATATAGAATCATAGGAAAAATAGAATCATTAAGGTTGGAAAAGACCTCTAGGATCATCAAGTCCAACCATCAGTCAACACTACCATGTCTCCTAAACCATGCCCTGAAGTACCACATCTACACATCTTTTAAATACCCCCAGGGATGGTGACTCCACCACCTCTCTGGGCAGCCTGTTCCAATGCTTGACCACACTTTCAGTAAAGAAATTTTACCTAACATCCAATCTAAACCTCCCCTGATGCAGCTTGAAGCTGTTTCCTCTCATCCTGTTGCTAGTGACCTGGGAGAAGAGACCAAACCCTCCCCTCACTACAGCTGCCTTTCAGGCAGTTGCAGAGAGTGATAAGGTCTCCCCTCAGCCTCCTCTTCTCCAGACTAAATGCCACCAGTTCCCTCAGCCGCTCCTCATAAGACTTGTTCTCCAGACCCTTCACCAGCTTCATTACTGTTCTCTGGACAGGCTCCAGCACCTCACTGTCCTTCTTGTAGTGAGGGGCCCAAAACTGAACACAGTATTTGAGGTGCGGCCTCACCAGTGCTGAGCACAGGGGCCCCATCCCTGCCCTGCCCCTGCTGGCCGCATCATTACTGACACAAGCCCAGGTGCTCGTGGCCTCCTTGGCCACCTGGGCACGCTGCTGGTTCCTGCTCAGCCAGCTGTCAGCCAGCACCCCCAGGTCCTTTTCTACTGGGCAGCTTTCCAGCCACTCTGCCCCAAGCCTGTAGTGTTGCATGGGTGCTTTGTGACCAAAATCGAGGCCCCAGCAGTTGCCCTTGTTAAATCTCATACAACTGTCCTTGGCCCATTTTTCCAGCCTGTCCAGGTCCCTCTGCAGAACCTTCCTACCCTCAAGCACATTGACACTCCCACCCAACTTGTTGTTGTCTGCAAACTTACTGAGGGTGTCTGTATCCCCTCATCCAATTCTTATATTGAAGGAATTCTTATAGATCAGGAGCCTTTTTAACTCTCATGAGGAAAAACAAGATATCAGATGTAATGCAGTGTGATATATATTTTTGAAAAAAACCCATGGTGTCCAATGTCAACTATTTTCCTCAAAACCAACAGAAAAATTTTCCTTTGGTGCCGGCAGACCCAGTTGCATTCAGATACAAAGCAGCATCAAAAATTCTCCTTTCCATTTTTGAGCCAGATATACTGGTTTGCAGTATTCATGGCGCTTCACTGGCAGAGTGGAGGTAATTTAACCTAAAGTTAACACTATAAACACTAGCCATGCCAAGCTGATACAGATCTATCTGTCCAAACCTTGCTCCCACTGTAAGGAGAACAGGTAAGAAAGGAATCAACTGTGCTCAAGCAACCTCTGTCAGTGCTGTGGCTTAAAGAGTTCTTCCAGGGCACTTAAAGAGAGTTCTCACTAGACTTCAGTTTGTGCTGGAAATGGTTAAGGCCTTGCCTCTTACCAATGCAGAGAGGATCAACAGAAAGTGTATTTCTTCTTTCATTTTTTCCTACTGACCTTCTTGCAAGGTTTAAGGTTTAAAGTTTGCCTTGTTCCAGAGGATTGGAGTTTGCAGTCTTACTGCTACAAACTCATGCTTGTGTAAGAGCAGATTTGATCCAAAGACCTTATATTCCCTCACCAATTTCATGAGCCATTGCATTTCCCCATCTGTAGTGATTAAAAAAAAATACATTATATTACAGGATATGCAAAACATTAGCTATGAAAATGGTTGAATCTGAGGTTTTATAGTTTATCACAGAAAAAAGTCACATCAGCTAACCCAATATGCAGGATGTCCATTTATGGAAATTACTGCTAAACCTCCATGTAGCTATGCCTAATTATTATTTTTTCAATTATTTATGAGGTTCTTTTTCCAGCTCTTATACCACCTACTTAACACCTGAGGCTTTTTACACCAACAAAATGAACTGCCTTTAGTACCTGAAAGAAATTATGATGGCTAATGTACTCCTGTTCTGTATGTGTTAATATACTCTTTTACAAGAATGATGAGCCAGGTACTGAATGAAGTTCAGAAGCCAAGGGCAGAAATACCCTGGCTTATCATTTTCCAGGCACCAAATAAAGGGAGAGATGTAAGAAGAGCTTCAGCATGGTCTGTTTTCACTTATAGTTCTTTGTGGGACCAAAAGGGGCACTTCTAATGAGGATTCATCATCTTGGCAAGTGGAGTTCAAATAGAAAATATGAGCAGGAAAACAGGGAAAATTTGTACCCAGATGTGACTCTTATTCTGCATAATACTGTGAATGTCAAAGTGCTGGCTCCTATCCTATTGTAGATTGCCATTAGCTAAAGTTCCTAGTGCACAAAAAGGGACAGGTGCTGTCTTTTGAAGTGTATTTTTTGGTACATTGAAATCACCTCAATACCTTTTATTGCCATGACATGCTGTTCTAGTTACAAGACAAACTTCCTCCTGAGATTATGTGATTTCTTTGGGGATTAAATATATATTAAGACAATTCCTGAAAAAAGCTCCTTGCATTAGGTGGGAGAAAAGAATTAATAGTCTTGCTGTGAAGAATGACATGACAGTAGACCTTAAGTTTAATAAATCTAAGGAGTATGTGTGATCCTTAGACATGTATTTATGGTATGCCCAATTTATGGTAGCCCATTAATGCAGTCTGTATTTCAGAGAAGGCTCTATGCTTAATCTACTAATAATAACCATTGCCTTAGAAATGGCCCACTACCTGAATTTGTAGATTAATTTATTTTAGATCCAGACACTATGCACTATCACCAGCCAAGATTATGGTCTTCACTACAATGGAATTTTTTCAGAAATACTTTGTAAAGAACTCTGTTCAAGATGTTTTTTTTTCTACAGTAAGAAAAGAGAGCACCTGGGAAATTATCCAGCCATCTAAGGAAATTTTGAGGATACAGTTGTTTCAGCCAGGAAAAAAAAAAAGAGAGAGAGAAAAAAGGAAAAGAAAAAGGAAAACCTATGCAGAGTACATTTTTTAATCTGCTGATAAGATGATGAAACCTAATATTAGTCTTTAGACTAATTTTTATATAAGCAGCAGTATTTTTGCTGACCTTGCTAATTTCCTAATTAAAAATGGTAAGAAAACTAAGTCCACTACTTTTGGCAGATTAACGCTTTAATTTACCAGTGGTAAATAATAACATTTTAGCATACCAAGTTCCTTGATAGAGTAGGGAAGCACCACGTTTCACAGACATGGAATAGAGCTGAAGCAATACCTTTTGATAGCTGTGAAGGGCAAAAATATCATTGCTGGTGCTGGAATAGCTCTCAGGAGTCTATGGTCTCTGAAAAATGGATGGGCTGATCTGAAAAACTAATGCCAGTGTGTTCTGCTATTGCCTCGAGGATCAAAACACAGGGATCCAGGTAGGTCAACAAGTGTTTGAGTTAGCTCCTATGAAATAGTATGTGCCTAATACTGTGGTTGTCCAGCCACGAATTTAAAGGAGAGCTTTACTCAGTCTTGCTGAGTTGAAATACAAGGCTGATGGGGCCAGTAATCTCATTTGAGTTGTTCTGGTTTCAGCTGGCATAAAGTTAATTTTCTTCATAGTAGCTTGTATGGGGCTGTGTTTTGGATTTATGCTACCAAAAACCGGTGTTGATAATGTGGAGGTGTTTTAGTTGTTGCTAAATAGTGCTTACACTAGCCAAGGAATTTTTCAGCTCTGCCGGGTGCACAAGGTGGGGACACAGCTGACCCCAAACTGACCAAAGGCATATCCCATACCGTATGACATGATGCTTAGCATATAAAGCTGGGGCAAGAAGGAAGGGGGGGACGTTTGGAGTGATGGTGTTTGTCTTCCCAAGTAACCATTATGCGTGATAGAGCCCTGCTTCCCTGGAGATGGTTGAGCACCTGCCTGCCCATGGGAAGGAGTCAATGAATTCCTTGTTTTGTTTCGCTTGTGCATGTGGCTTTTGCTTTACCTATTAAACTGTCTTTATCCCAGCCCATGAGTTTCCTCACTTCTACTCTTCTGATTCTCTCCCCATCCCACCAGGGGGGAGTGAGCGAGCAGCTGTGTCGTGCTTGATTGCTGACTGGGGTTAAACCACAACAGCACAACAGAGCTAGCCTTCTGTGATGAAGTAGGACCTTTTTATTCAGTTCGGTCAGTTTCAGACAGCGGTTTTTGCAGGAGAACACGCCCTCAGTATTAGAGTTAAAAACTCTTACAGAGCAAGGACATTATGTTGTACTGTACCAACCTGCATAGACTGGGGCTCTCATGACAAGGATACTGTTCCTGAAATAGTGTGGCATATAGATGACTGAGAATCAGAATTCTTGTTCATTGTATTCATATCTGTTCTTGTGTTGAAGCAAACAGTTTAAGCAAAACTATTAAAATGTTTTGTAACATATCAAATTGTCAATTTGTCCAAAATTGACCAGAATCCACTTGAGTCAAGGTAATTTCTGATGAGATTTTCAGAATGGATATCTCACGTAAATATTGTTCAGGTCTGTATCTGGAATAAATCTCCCATGATTGGGACTACAGGATAAAAATGTATCATGGGATGCAAAGTTCAGCAGAAGATGCCAACTCATCTGAACGAAGATTGTCATGAACTTTATAACTGCTTCCAGGGCAGCTGAGTTTAATACTTTCTGACTTTGAACTGACATGAAATTAATTACTTCATCTTTGTTTGGAGAAGCAGGAAAATTCAAATGAGTGTGACCCAAAGACTTGTCTACGAACATTTTTTTATTATTATTTTCCATAAATCATGGTTATTAATACAAAAATATTTTGCTAGAGAAATTTCATCAAGTTTAACTTCAGAAGCACGTTTTTGTATTTTTAATTATTATTATAATTATTCTTATCTACATTTTTCATTCTCATTTATGGTTAAATATAATAAAAATATTATTATTCATACCAAACTTTGACCTTTTTTCTTTTCTATATAACCCAAATTTGCATCAACCTACTTACATGATATTGCACATGTCTTTAATTAAATTGATGCAGAATGAATAAACAGCTTCAAGGACTGAATTTTATTGTGAAAAGAAGATGCCTTGGCACCTAGTGTCAAATCCCCGTAATAATATGTGCAATAGAGATGTTCACCCACTGTCAATCACAAACAGGAACCACTCTGTTGTCTTTCCAAAATCTTCTAACAAATTTATGTATTTTTAAATAAAGATGAAGAATAATATTTTCTCTCTTCTAATGCAATTATATTCCAAGGCTGAACATTATGGTATAATGAACAATGCAAAAGATAATGACCAAGAAATCTGATCTTTTTTCCTTCTGAACACTGGACTCAGCAGCCCACTCATTTCAAGTCAAATCTTTCTTTCACTCTTTGTTGTTTATTTTATCTGCTTGGTTTATTTTTGTTTTGTTTTGTTTTTTTAAATGTGTATTTTTGTTGTTGGTTTTTCCCTTCCCCCAGATTTTCTTTAGCCAAGGCTGCAGTGGTGTGTTTACCTTCTTTTTTTGACATCTACAATGTCAAGCAAAGTAAGACTTTATTTAAAGGTCGAAGTAGCCTGTTTTCCCCCATAATCTTAATAGCATAAATGTAAGCACTCATATTGTGCCCCAAACTTCCTGCAATAAGTGGAGACTGAGACTAAATGCACAATATCCGACCTCTGAAATTTTGCAAGATACTACAATACTTAGATATCATGGGTATGTTTCTGTAGAATGGGCCCTAAAAACAGCTCCTTAACCTATACAATAATACCAATAATAAAGCTTTCAGTAGATATCAACCTCCTGCTAAGTGTGTTGTCTGTTCGAAAATCTTGCTAATTCAAGACCATTAAAATATATTCTCTTAAAGACTCCATTCTGTCAAACTCCAAAACCAGAGATATATAGAGAAAGAGATTTAATTATCACTGTTCTATATCTTGAAGCGTGAGTTTTTCCTGAGTAATAATTGCCTAAGTTTGTCTTCAAAAGGCATTTTAATAGTGCTAATACTAGTAAATATTGCTCATTTTGGTACTGATGTGCTGTTTTAATAGTTCCCACGGTTTCTAAAAGTAATTTCTTATTGTTTTACTGTAGAAAGAATCTTACTTTAATTATGTCATAATTGTTTGTAAGCCATAGAATCTTAATTAATGCCAATGGCTTAAAGGCGCACACTGTGCACAGACTTTATGTTTGCGTTTGTTTTCCAGGCTCTCCCTTCTGTAACAAAAGCCCCAGCATGAGTTCCTATGAGCTGCCTATTTCCCCTGGTCCTTTCTCTTTGTTGCTGTTTTTTATATTAATATTTTATGGTCTTCCCCCTCTTCCTGTTTCCCTGCTTCTGTCATAATTATTTCTAGGTTTTTCCTTCTCTTTTTAGCCTTATTCGAATAGATGATTATTAATAGATTTCTACACATGGCACTTATATGGGCTTCAAAACTACAAGTAGATAGGAACTACAATAAAACCATAAAGTTTGAGATTATGTTTCCCTAACTATCTCTTTTTCCATGCTGGGAAAGCTTAGCCACTTGTGTCAAGCTTCCATTAAAAAAAAACAAAACAACAGATAAATAGGAGAAAATTAAATAACTTTTCTTTTTGCAGTACATCTAGTATTGGAAGACCTCAAGGAATTCTTATGATTAATACATATATTCTGGCCTAGGCTTTGATGCATGAGCAAAAATATGAAAAGACATTGCAGAAAAAAAAATTCCAAAATTTCTGCTGGAAGAAAAATAATCCTGCTTCTCCAGTTGAGTCAAAGGTAAAGAGGCAGACAATGGCCACAGCAGATTCCCACCTGGAATTACCTACAAATTATTTTCATGTCAGTAGTAACTCAAGGTCTTAAATCCAGAGTCTCATGTTCTAAGTGCTGTTTAAACACAGAAATTATTCTGTTAGAACACGAAACATTACCATTTTACAGGACACAATGAAACGACACATAAAGAGATAAAGAATTAAATTTTCAAAGCACTCGCACATGCAAGTGGAAATAACACATATTTGGCTTTTTTTTTTCTTAAAATGTCTCAGCAAGTTACATACCTGAGTGGTCTCTGTGTCATTGTGTTCCACTCCAGTCTCCAGCCATATCAAAATAAGTATCAACTAGTATAACATCAGACAACACTCACGTTACTTTTACTGGCTGGTTTTGGGGTTTTGTTTTTGGTTTTGGGGGGTTTTGTTTGTTTGTTTGTGGTTGTTGTTGTTGTTTCTTTCCTGGAGTATGTTTCTAACCTTTTACTTAAAAATAATACGCTGGCACTTTTTATTTCCTCATGGGACTGTATTTTGGCAAAAAAAATTTACAATATATAAAATTATGTTTGTTCTTTTTTAATGTAATACGAAAAGTGGGATTTAATTAAATGGCATAAACCCCAAGAAAATTATTGTTTTTTTCTTAGAGCTGATTTATTAGGTACAGTATAAAAGTTGTATCCTCCTGAAGTTTCCAAATCACAAGTCATAAAGTACATTGCTCTGAAGAAGTTTATGCACAATTAGTGAGAAACCTGGTTTGGAGTTAAGGCAGTGAGATACTGTCCCTTACTCTGAAAAGCCTGAAAACCATACTGATTATCCATTGTCAAAGTTTGCCATCTTTGTGTAGTATGTAGGTAAAACAGAAATCCCACTGTGCAGCTAGCCAAATCTTCCACTGTTCACATTTATTTCCAATTCTGATGACACTAAGGTTTTTATGGCAGAATTGGGAGTTAATACAGTTCTGCCATATCCCAGCTCAGTGACTAAGCTTCTCTCTAAAGAGAGACTTCTTAATTTTATCTATTTTGGTGCCTATAGATGCAAAGGGATGGCTGTTATTAGACCTTGAGTAATTTAGGCTGGGAAGAGTCCTCAAAATTACAACGCATTAAGTGTCATACACTTTCTTACATAAGTGTAAACTTATGTTTATCTTTCACATGTGTGCAAGCATATAACCACCCTTGACAGAAAAGGCAGAATGCGCTACACTGCCATTGTAGATGCTCCGTTAACTAATGCATTTCAAAATGCTTTACTGTTGCTAGCTAATTCATGAATATTCTACACTGGTAGGCACTGTGTTTTACAGTCTATGGACTGAGTTTTCCCTAGTGATGGAATGAAAGAAAGAGTTAATTATATGAATGCTTCCTGAAGAAATTTAGAGAATTTGAGATTGACAATTATTTTCCAATGAATTGGAGAGTTCATCTTCTGTGAAGAAGCAGGGAGAAAGACAGAGGCTGGAACAAAACCTGGAAAGGGAAGGTCTTAATTTTTTTATTAAAAATCCCTTAAAAATTTAAAGATGTCTTATTTAATGCAAAAATTACAAAAATAATAATCCAACATGAAAAGCCACTTCAGAAGAAAGTGTAAGTGTATTTCATTGTGACTATGTCAAAATGAGATTCATAATACTGGAAGAATCTGAACTGACAGGATAAATTTAAGAAAATCAGTGTTGGCAAAGTTAAAAAAGAGCTGGAACAGCTCAAGCAGTATCAAGCCTTTATCACATGGCCTATCTTGGCAGCAGATGTAGTGTCTGTCTCTTAGGGCTTTTTTTGCCCTCCTTGCCCCTAAGTGGCCACAAATGACTAGTTTAGACTAGTAACTGAAAATATCAATAGTTTAAAAAGGCACAAGTTTCTGCTGCCAAGAATCTTCTTACACAGCAAGAAAGACATATAACAAAAACAAAGATGGCAGGAGGTATAGGAAATTCTTTGAAAACAGCTGGGATTCGAACTCTGCAATGTGTATGATGTCACTTAAGACTGGCATAAATTCCCACACTTTATGACCTATCACGCAAGAAACTTGTAAATGGATGTCAGTAACATACAATGACAGACGGCCAAGTGTTGAGAGAATTTTTGTTTGCTTCCACAAGAAAATAGCATCATTTTAGTTCTGTATTCAAATAAATGGAATTTAGACAGAAATAGTTTCCTTCTTACATTTAATTTTTTTGAAGAGACTTCCTCGATTTCTGCCTATGTCTTCAGGTACTTAAACTCAAAGGCAGAAAATGCTGAATGAAATTTCATAGTCTGGATTATAAGTAGAAAAGAGGAAAAAATATTCAAGTCTGTCATTCTCTAAACTGCCAGTAGAGACTCCGGGAAGTCAGAAGCCCTTTTCCTGCAAAGAGATCCCTCAAGAATCACGGTATCTTGCACCACCCTTTGAGTTCTGGGCACCAGGCACTAATGAAGGCAAGACACTGCGATGGATGAACCAATGCAGATCCAGCATGGCAGCTCCTAAACCATCATTTGCCAGACACCACTGCTGCTGGAGGCCTGGCAAGTTCTCCTTTACAGCAGAAACAATGTCACATTTGATAGACACTGATAGCAGAGATCCTGCAACACCGATGTTAAATGTAAAACATCCTGAAAGGAAAAGTAGCAGAAGGTGTCCTCCCTTCAAAGAGCAAATAGTTTGAGACGAGGATGGTTTTAGTCAGGCAAACTATGCTTCTTTTTAATAATACCGTACCTTATCATACAACGAAGCAACTCTTTCTTGCCAGTGTTGTAAGTTATATGCAAGCAAAAAGAGACAATATCTTTTCCATGACCTCAGAGTCTTAAAAATAAATGGTTTTTTTAACTTCTGGTTTAATACAAATGCCTTTCTAAAACAATATTAAGACATTTCATGAAAACTTATGTCTTTTAAATATAAACAATATCTTTGTGAAAATAATTTGTAAAAGAAGGAAAATGTTTGTGAAAATTTTTTTAACTATTTAATTACAACAGTGTTTTGGTTTTTCCTTCCTTTTTTATTATGAGACAGGTTTTTATGTGTTACATGTGATAGGATGAAATTAGGAACAAAAAAGGATCTAATATTAAATACAGAAAAGTGTAGCTGTGTACTGGACAGCATGTAAATGACTTGTGTGGGTAAAATTAAAGTGTTTTCATTAGAACTTCTAGATATTTTGGGAACAATCGTGGGACTGGCAGTAATTATTTCAGCTTGAGAGTGAAAAATTTTGACATGCCCAGTTCCCAACAAATGCGTTTTGATGTATCGACCACCTTCAGAGAAAGTCCACTCCTTTCAAGGAAGGACTTGCATAACTGGCAAACTTTATGGACAACTATTTCATAGATGCTGTGGGCTTCCCTGTGGCCAACACCTTTAAAATTTTCTGTAGGGATCTGAGAACAATGGACTATCAAAACACTAAAAAATATTTTCAAGAGTATTTCTTCAATGTCATACAGTGGCAAGGGGATAGACACACTTTCCTCCTCTAGTTTATATTAGCTGTAATATTTATTGGAAAAAAAAGATAATATTTTTGAGATCTGGACTCTGGGTCATATTCTCAACTGGCATAAATTGCTGCAGCTCTACGGATCTCTCCGATTACTTGCAATTCTGTTTGAGGAGAGGGAATCTTATGTTTTTATGGCTTCACCAAATATCCTTCCATTTCACCTTGCATTATCCAGGGCAGTGATTATTAGATGTTGAAGACAACATGTAATTTGGGAAATGGTGACTTTTTGCCTCAGGCAAATTCACAAATGTTTGCAGTTTTGCTACAGGGCAGAGGTAGAATGTAATCATATGTGCCACAGAAATAGTTATTTTCACAGTGAAACTAGAGAGCTTTTTAGGCCAAGATTAAATTTGTCAATATTTGTGAAGAAATTAGTGCTCATGTACAGGCAGTTGCAAAGTGAGAATCACTATATTGTTAATGTAAGAATATGTATCGGGATGAGATTGCTCTGCCTACATGTAGACATCTGTGTCTGAGCTACTCACGCAGACTCCTTCACATCCAGTGGAGAAAAATGGGAGCTTTTGGAACAATACTCATCTCAGACCCACATATAAGATGGGCCAAATTAAGAATGCTCTAAAAGGGTCTGATTTTCCCCTTTGACCAGGCCATGGTGACTACCTTACATAGAAACATCTATATTCCAGTATCCACAGTCAGAAATAAGAAAATTCCACCCTGAGTTTCACATATGGTGTTATCTATGTAAACTGTGTAGATGGGAAGCGGGTGTGTGAATCATCCTCCCATTCATTTATCTTGCTCCCGGTATATTTGAAACCAGACCAGCTTTTGACATCAGTTGAAGAAGCCACATTTAAAATCTCTTTATGGGTTGTCTTTGCTGGTGCAGAATGAGCTGAACATGCCACCTTCCCTGACTGGCATCCCATCCATCTCCCCTCTTGCCCCTGTTCCTCTGACAAGAAGCAGCAGTGGGAAGGACCATGGGCTTCCCACCTGCAACACATGGTGTGAAGCGCACTGTCTCCATCATGGGACAGGCGAGCCCTACATCACAGCGCCATCACAGCCTTGTCTATGCCTTAGCAGTAACAGGCTTACTTCACTCTTTTGAGCACTATATTTATATAGTATTATCTTAAATTGCGCTATGCATTTTAAAGTCCATTTTAGCTACTTTCAGGACCCTATTCAAGAATTGTGGCAATAACATACTGAAGTTATCTGGCTAGTGACACAAAGGGGAAAAAAATAAAATCAGTGTCTGAATTACCACAGAGTTTCTGCTCATAATGTGTGACTAAATGCAGTACAGTGCTCTGTTTTAAAACTGTCAGTAACCCGTGGTCTTTTTATTTTTGTATTTACCTTAATGAGAACAACTCACAACAACAGCAGCTTGTCATCACTTCCATCTCGTTGCTCTTGTTTACACACAGGGCTGTAAAACTTTACCTCTGCAGATTGCTTTAAAAACATAAATAAAACTAAAATCTAATTTACATTTTCGTTCCAACTGGTTTTCTTGACAGACAGCTGCCCACAGCTCAGTGGTTGCTCTGTTCAGTGTACTTTAATTTTGAGCTTTCAAGTTTTTCTGCAGCCCATTCAGAAGTAAATTCTCAGGGAAAATTGAGCTCTGTCATGGATGGATTAGTACTATAATAGTTGGTCACATATCTTGCATGAAACCTTTCAAAAGCAAGGCAAATGAGAAGGAAATGAAATTCATTTCATACTTCTTCAAGCACACTAAAAGACTTTCTCTCCAAGTAATCTGTGAAGTACCACTAGTTTATTGGAGGTTCACATAACTACCATTACATTATACCTTGTCACAATCTCATATATTGGGTGACTGCTTTTTCTGAACTGATGGTACCTGCAAAGTGTGCTCCATAGGCATTGAGGAGAGATTACTGTTTCTTAGATCAGAATGTATAGGGTCTAGGAATGGCATAAATAAAAGGACTTGAAGCAAATTGGGATATTATGGGTCATAGGTCAATGAAATCTGAAAGGGAGATATATTGAGGAGACGTCACATTTGCTATGTGATGAACTGATAAACTGAAAGAGAAAAGGGGGAGAGAGAGGAGGAGAAAGAGCAAGACAGAGAAAGCATAATAAAGTTTTTTCTAGACAGCTAACATACAGCAGCTACAGCCATTTCTTCTTGCGGAGAGAGAAGAGACTATATTGCTTTTAGCAATCCATTTGGTTTCTTTGTCATTTGCAATGAAGGCAGCACTTCATCCCTTTAGCACATCTGTGTGTGTCTCTGAGAGTGTATAAATGTGTGTTTTATTTCTTCTTAGGGTAAGATAAACAAATACCTGCATTATTTTGGGTAGTTATTTGATTCAGCCTTTCTGATGAAAACTATTTGCAGACAAGGGGAGAAAAATACCTGCAGAGATCTTGTTCATGCATTGATGGTGTCACAAAAAATTGTAAGTAATACAGTTTGTGTTTTAGTGCTGATGCAGGTAGAGAAAAAATAGGTGCAAGTCATGATTCAGGCCCTGGTTCAGGGAAGCAATTAAACATATGCTTAAGGCTTCCGGAATACAAAAACTTACTCAAAGGCCCAGATAAATCATGAGTCAGTAGTGTTCCCTGATTCTGCAGATTTGCTAACTGACCCTTTCTTTTTGCTTTAAGTAGGAGAGGATGATTATTTTTAAATACCTTTATCATAGTTAGTAACTGTGATTTAATTGCTAAGATCTTTTTCTTACTCTTAAACTATTGCAACACTAAATCAAACTCAGTGCATTGGCAGAAAAGTGCTGAAAATATGGTTTGTTTGCTTATTTATTTTATTTTATTTGAAAAAGGACCATTCTCAAACAAACACAAAAAGGTTTGAAATAAAAAATAAAATCCAGGGACAATTTAAATATTATGGTTTATTTGATTTTTATTTTCCCCTCAAAATTTCTGTTTGAGTCAAACAAAAGCTTTCACCCCCCAATAAATATTAAGAAAATAGTGTTTTGTGAATAATTCAATTTAGTGACTTGCAGTCAGTCCCTGCCTTAACGAATGCAACAGAAGTGCTTTTTCTGATTACAGAATTATCCTAATAAATGCTAAGGCCACTCTAGGAAAGAAGCATTTAGAGATGAGACTTTAAAGTATACCGAAGAAGACGTGAAACTAAATACTTTCTTCAGTGCAAATACTGAAAAAAAGGTGTTTGATTTTTATTAATTTAACTTTAATTTATTTATGCCAACAATAAACCTAATTTTCCCAATCTGATTACTATTAAGACTATTCATGTCCTAGAACTAACCAAGTGTTTCCACATTAGGTGTATCGTAACTTCTATTATTATTATTGATCAGCATAAAATTTCTGTTAATTACAATTTTAAGCAAAATAGTCTGCCCTGTGTTCCCCTTTATTTCATTTTTATTAGTACAATGAACCTCTCTCAGGACATATAGGAACAGAGGCACATTCATAAAGCAAACACCATGGGACATGGGTAAACAAGTAAAAACGCATTGCAGAAACTTCCTGTTTTCACCAAAAGTTCACTTCAATCAGTAGTGTTATTTTCATACCCAGTTAGAGGAATTACTGAATGATGAGAAACAGGAGTAAAATATCCCAGAGAGAAAACAAAGAACCAAAGTCAGGATGCTTAATTAAAACACCTAGATGGGGAATATTGTTGGCTTAGATTCAGTATGTATTCCATCGAGAAAGAGGACACAAGACACATACTCTTTGAATGACTAGAAAGAAATCCTAAGACAATGATTTCCTTGACTTAAGTATTTTAGTTAGTTGTTTAAGGAAAGAATATGGCCATGTTGTCTTCTCAGTAACAGTTATGACAATCTTTAAGAACAGCTCTTATGTACCAGAATATCACTGTGCTGTTTGAACAGAGATTAAAAGACAAACTCCGACCTAAATCAAGTACCATGTAAACATAAAGCAAGGGGTGGGGGTGGGGGGAAAAAAGCTATATTCAGGCAGAAATGGCACCATGAAAAAAACTGAGACAGAACACAAGTGACCCTATGAGGCAAGGCTTTCTGCACATCAGAAACATCTCTCTTTAGCAGCCTCTGATTTCTGCAAATAGAAATGGTCCTTATATTCAAACCAAAGGCAAGTGCTCAGGAACGAAGAGATGAATAGCAGTAAGCAGCAGGGTCCTTTTTAAAGATATGTGTCCTCACAGAAGGTGGATTCAGTAATTAATGTCTGGAACTATCCAGAGCTTTTTACTTTGGAGAAGACATGTAAGGTAAGTAAAGAAATTCACCTGAAGTGGGTGATTTTTTTCATATTTAACCATTTGAAATCTCAAAGAAATACAACAGGGAAAAAGGCCATGTTCATGTCAAGTTGTCTACCAATATGCCATTGAAAAAAGCTCTGTCCAAGAGGAATGTGACCAATGACACAGCCATCTGATTAGAGAAAACATGTGACATATTATTACAAGAACCCTCAGCATCTTCCCCAACCCATAGCATAGTCATTGAATAATACGAGTAAATGCCCCAGGTTAGTACCTTCCAACAACCTCCAGGCAACGTGACGTAGTGGAAGGTAAGAAATTAGAGCTGTCAAAGGCCTGGGAGGTTAATTTGCCAGTTCTCCTGGTAATGCAAAGAGTGGTTCTGTACAGTAGGTTTCAGAAAGACCAAGGATACAGTCCAAAACAGAACCGTTTCAGATCACACATAGGAAAAGCAAAGCGCTCTGTGTTAAACTTGTATTCTATGCAGTGGGAGAGGAGAAGGACAAAAAGAGCTGCAGCTGGAGCACGTGCAGAAGACTGTGTCTTCTGTTTTTGGGATGGATTTTTTGTTTGGTTGTTTTTTTTTTATAAAATCACAAAGGCATTCTGACCTTTTACATATTGGTTTACTCATAATTCAACAAATAAGAATAGCTTTTGAAGAAATACATCCTCAAAAAAATGAGATCTAGAAAAATAAGAACAGAGAGCTGCAACAAGATCTGCAGTTTAATTTTAAAAACGGAATGGATTTCAGCTGGATGGTTGTGTGCTTTAAAGGTCAGAAACGTCTCTTAAGTTCAGCTACATAGTCTGAAACAGATCTAGTGAATGAGAGGCAGACAGAGAGAACAATTTGTCTCATTGTAAGACAAGTTTCTGAGAAGGGATGAATTGCCTTCCGGAGCCTTGATATCCCTCCATGGACTAAAGTAGAAACCTGTTTTGGTAGGATAGACTACACAGCTAAATTTTAGATGTCTGAAGCTAGGAAAGATTATCTCCAAATGCACTTCAACAGACTCATCCAAAAGACAACTATTACTTGAAAAAATCTTTTAACTTCTGCTAACAGTGTGATTGCTCAGTGAACCTAAACACCGAGTAAAAGTTTTGTTTGACATTGGAGATACAGGCCAGAAGCACCCATTAAGGCTTCGGAATGGCCAAAAACTTAACTGATGTAACTATTCACAGTCCTAAAATGTATAACTGAGCCGTCTACATCACTAAAGTTTAGGCCCCAAAGTCATGCATATGTCCAATACTAGTGACAACATAGTTTGATGAA
This sequence comes from Phalacrocorax aristotelis, assembly GCF_949628215.1. Lineage (NCBI taxonomy): Eukaryota > Metazoa > Chordata > Aves > Suliformes > Phalacrocoracidae > Phalacrocorax > Phalacrocorax aristotelis. The sequence continues at coordinate 74,924,311 of NC_134311.1, read as the reverse complement.
AATAATATCTGTGTGGAAAAAAACAGAAGGCCTTTTGGTGACACTTCAGCAGGAGAAGTGCATATTCTGTAATTAAAACAAGTTAGAAATATACATCAGTAAAACTGAGGCTGCCTGTAACACATGAGTATAAGAAGGTCAGTGAGATATGCTGGAGTAGGACCATGTAGCCAATTGTAAAGTGAGCAATGTTAAAATCAATATGATATTTGACTGTCAGCCAATGTAATTTGTTCAAAATAGGTTAAATGCACTCCTGCCATTTCCTCCTTTATAAGGAGCTTGGCAGCCTCATTTTGTTATCAAGTGTAAAGCCCTCTTTGAGATCTGACTGAGATAGAAATGAACGAAACTTTGAAATATTCCATAAATGCAGAGTGATATAGGGGCTATGACAGGCATGAAATCAGACTGAAACTTTTTATCTGCTGTATATCAGGCTAGCAGTGAGATGATACGACCTTTGCTAGGATTTTTTCCCCCAAAGAGGAAAACAAAATCTGTAAGTATTTTGCACACATACCACACTCTTCACCTTTCATCTCAAAGAACCATATAAACATAAAAGTAATTAATTATTACTGCATTATCATTGTTGAGGTGGCATACAGGGCAGGAATCAGAGCTCCGCTTTACTGAGCTTTGTGCCAACAACTCACAAAAAAGGACTGTTTCTACTCAGTGCAATGACAATGCCATGGTAGAATGTCAGTTGCTGGGCCAAATGGTTATGCAGTTACACAGATGTAAATCTGATGCAGTTTTACTGAAGTTAATGGTACTGGGATAATATAAAACTGGTGACAGGATGAGAGAGACACACAGTCTACAGGCGTACAAAACCCACATTTGAACAATGTCAAAGCGGCAGCATTTCGCTTAACCGTATTTCTTCCTCAAGTAATAATGCAAGACATATGTTAGAAATTTATATTCCTTTCTTTTATTTTATGTGGATAGATAAAGAAAAAAATAATTAAACTTATAATAATTGTTACTATTATTACTGTTACTACTACCTCCTAGCCTTCATGTTTATAGCTGAATATTTATGATTTTTATTTTTTAACAAGATTTCAATGCATTCAGGCTGGGGGTGGAAATAAAACTGGTAGTTACCCACAAAAAATGAATTATGCACCAAATTGTAAATATTCCATTTCCTTTTCTGATCCGAAAGTCCCCAAAGAAATATGAACACTTTATTTAAAATTCATCTGCAGTGACATTTCCTGGCTGCACAGAGCACTCCCACAAATGCACAAGTATTTGCAGAAAAAAGATAGCTTTTTATGGGAATGCTACTGTGTGTTAATTCTGTTTTTTTGCAGTCAGTCTGCTCTCTCCTTCTCAAATCAAATGAAATACTTTCCAGTGATGTGCTGTAAAAGAATAGATGCAAATAAATGCATGTTTCAAAAACAGGATTTAACTTATTTATACAGTTGAATTTATTTAGAATACAGGATAAAGATTCATTCAGATAAAATACTTATTACAAGATGCATAAAGGCTGAAGGACAGGTTTGATACACTGTCAGCTGACACGTAAACAACAGGACACACGGGTGTAATACTCCAACTACAGAACAGATAATTTCTTCCATAGTCTTGACTGTTTATTAAGGTAATAATGTTGTTCACATCTCTTTGAGCATTCTACCTGAAGCACACTATCAACTCTCTTTAATTAGAATTGGGATCTTTTGGTTATTATGATGTACTTTCAAACAAAATGCAATGAAAACAAAATCATCACTTTTTTCATTTTCTTATAGAATTTCTGGTCTTTGTTGAAACTCAATTTTTGTCATTCAGTTATGTCCTCTGCAACAAAAAAAAGTTATGGGCTAATTTTTCATTGGTTCATGCTCAAAACTCATCGTTAGTTGGATATTTTTATTCTTCAGTAAGAAAACAAAATAGAACAAAACAAAACCAACCAACCGAAACAAAACCAAACAAAAAACAACCCCACCCACCCTGTCCAAAACCCCACCCAAGCCTCTTGCATTCCCTTTTACTAAGTGGTTTTTTTTGAGAAAGAATATAGTTGATCTCTCTTTATTTGCTTGAATCTCTGGATATAAGCACTTTCTGCAGAAACGTCTGATTTTTTAGAAAAGCTTCAATGAAATATTTTGTCAGGTTTACTAAGGATCACTCTGAAGGGTCCATGGAAAGAGAGTGCTGCCTGACCTTCAGGTCCAGCTGACTGATCCAATGCACCTCATATTCAGACATATTCGTGCACCAGTGCCACTCACGATTTAGATAAGCACTGCATCACCCAGTAAGTGTGACTTAGTCATGGCCTGCTCCTCTTCTAGTTCAGTGTGCAGAAACAGGCCCATCCAGAGGACAAGTTTGGTATTGTGTGATGGGTGTCTTGAACCACTCAGAAGAATCACCCTTTAGAGGTGACTACTTTACAGGGAGCTTATCTCAGTTTGGGAGTCTAGTACCCAGATGGCTGATGTTAGAATAGATTAATTTCATAATTAATTTGTGGGAAAAAAGATTCCCCTTAATTAACTCAGCAAACCATAAGGTTGGAAAGATTTAGAAGCTGCAAAGGGTAGACATTCATTCGGACCGCCTTTCCATTTATGGACCATGTCTTCTTCTAAAGAGAAAACAAAAGGGAAAAAACCTGTTGTTTTCTTTAAAGCATTGTTTCTTAGATCAGATAGAAAGGACATTGCTGCTGAATTCCCCGCATAAAATCCCAGCTGATCTTTGTGATGAAACACACACACTTACCACAGATCATTTTCCTTTTCTCTTACATCTGGCCTGTATTACAGCTTCTTCAGTACACACTGTACTTATCCAGTGGTTCCTTCTTGATGAAGAACTTTGAGCTCTTCTTTTCTGCCTCAGGGTGGTTGCTTAACAGTGAAACCACACTTTCTGAGATTCAGAGTATTACTTTTTAAAAATTAATTAATATTAAAAAATTCATTTATGTATTTTCCATTAAAAGTTATTTTAAACACTTGGATAAAATACATTCAAATTGCATTTGTTTTTACTGTTTAAATTTTCCCCTTTCCCCCTCACAAAATAATATGCACTTTGATGGCTTGTCTTTTTCAAAAATGATATCATTTAAAAATGTAGGAATTTGATTTTGTAATGTACAATGACAGCTTCCAATTTTGCCTTTTATGTCTTCATTATATCTTTAATATCATTACATTGTTGCACACTTTCTGTGACTTCATAAAATATTATACCATAATATGTCTGAATTCAACACGGAAGGTATTTATTTTATTTTTAAAACCATTAAAGGCAATTACTGCTTACTATAGATTGAAGCATCCAATTAGAGCTACCTGGGAATTCTCTGATGAAATAGGATTTTGCTGTAAAATCCCAATTCATCAAAGTTGAAATGTTTCATTTAAATATCAGTTTATACTAACCACCACCAAAATACATTCGAGTTTTGTTGGACGAGATACTGTTTTTCTTAACATTTTTTCCAAAGGGCTTTTAACTTTATTTTATTTTAGCAACCTGAAGTCTGTTTTTCTAAGGAGTTTGTGTCATGTACTGACCATTGAGTCATCAGGGATTTCAGGTTTCCAGGATCCCTGTCTTCAGGTATATTAGATTACATATATCAGACTGACTTGCAAGACACGCTGGCTTTCAAAGACCGCTGATCCAATGCATCCTTGCTATATAGTCTGCCCAAAGTTGTGCTATACAAGCTTCCAAGTTTCAAAGTTAAATTCTGCAGTTGAATTAGGAACTGATCTAAAGCTGTTCATGCTAACAGACAGTTGCAGGTGCTAAATACTCTGCAGGGCTGGAGGGACTTTGGAATCCTTGAGATACTTGTTTAGAACAAAGATTCCAAATGTTACACTGGGAGTCTTGGAAGCTTCAGACTTTCAGAAATATGTTGAGACATTTAGACATCAACTTTCATAAATAAATAACAAAAAAGAAACTCATTCTCTACAAGATTTCAAAAAATAATGATGACCATTTCAAATTAGCATATGGTAAACTAAATAAGATATTCAGTAATAAGAACAAAAGTATGTACACTGACAATTCTCATACGGGAAAACATCTAGTTGCCACCCATTGATAATATCTACCCCTTTCCATCATAGAACCATAGGCTGAACTGAGGAGAAAATTACTTTTATTTTATTATGCTATTTTTTTCATAACCATATAATCTAAAGAAAGAGTGAGAAAGCTGCAGTGTGTTAGTTGCACATGAATTACAAGTGGTAATCAGTCAACTTCTAGTGTATTTTTATGAGACCACGTATTCTTGGATGTTTTGCATTTAAATTCAAAAAGACTTGAACTGCTTCCTTGTGAGATAAAAAAAAATAATCAGAGAATCATCTAGTTTATTTATCTCTAACAATGAAAATTACTGGTCCCCATTACCCAGTAACCCAGTCATTTCTCAGATGTTGTGAAGAGAAATTTTATCATTAATATAGCACTCCTACATAAAGGCATCCCATCTTGTTTCGGAAGGAATTAAGTTGAATCTCACAAAGTCCTGTATAACAGTGGTTATATTTGGGCACATACCATTTTCAGAAATGTATATGGTCCAATGTGGAACTCCCTTTTATCATTTACGGTCCAACACTAATACAGGACAAAAAACTTAGCTTTGGTATTTGGAAAAGTAGGTCCCTAATGTCTCCTAAATCAAGACTCATTTTTCCTTCTTCTTCAGTGTTCTGTTTTCCAAGATATTCAGTGAGTGTGCGTATCTGCAGAACACCTGAAGAACACTCCTGCTGATATTCTTCTCTGCATAAAATGTTGAGTCAGAAAATGGAGCCAGGGATTGAATTATATTACCGGGTGGTGATATGGACACGTGTGAAGTGAGAAAGTTTGTTTCAAATATTGCAGTGTTTCTGGGAATAGAAAGAGGAATCAATTCTTCCAGGTAGTAAGACTAATCCCCAAAAGATCAACATTTATCACAACATATAAAGGCACTTGTTTCTATTTTCATTAATTACCACCTCTTTAGGCTAGAATCTTTAGGTTTCTTCTTCCATTGTGTTCACTTGCCAGAGGTGGAAAAAATCACCTGTGTGTCTCTTGTGATTAAAGCCTCACTTATGGACTGAGGCTTCAGAAACTCTTGAGATTTTCAGATGTTTTTACATTCTGCAGTCTGTCTCCATGGAGTTCGTTGAAAAGTAGCAGCAGTTAGGAAAAAAAAGAAGAAAGTGAAAGGGAAAAAAAAAAAGCAATAATAAGATAACTAAGGAAGAATTTATTTTACACAGCTATCTTCTCAGAATACATAATATAGTGTATAATGTTCCTAACTTAGAAAGAATTTAAAGTACACTTTAAAAAACAACTCACAACAAAATATGTTCCCCGTGGGCCTCCACAAATTTTTCTCCAGTAACTCAACTTAAGGTCTTTGGTCAGGTCAGCTTTTAAACAATGTGGTTCATTATGCTTGCAAATGGTCCTTTGTTTCAACAGCTCTTTCTCATTCTTTTTCACTTCCATAAATATAAATACTTCTTCTCCATGTTATTTTGCTATGAGTTATAAACCAACAGACACTATGAATTTAGACATAAATTTAATGAACAATCTCTGAAGTAACACATCAGTTAAGCCCTGATGAGCCTATTGAAATCAGCAGGAGGATTCACATTCAGTGAATCTCTTCAGTGAGAATTGGATCAAGACCTTAGCAATGTTTAAAGCATTCACTGAGTTGAAGTTCCCGATGCAATATTGTATCCACAATATTGATGGCAGTAAACCAGGCAGGCAGAGCTGAGTTAGGACCAAAGTGAGCTGTTGGTGCATTCATCTGTTAAGATCATAGAAGTAATAAAAGACTAGAATGAAGTAAGTAGCACAGAGAAAGGTTCAGTCACTGTATGTAGTTTCTTTAATCAGCTACTCAGGCCTGAACAGATGGGTTTTGGTTTGTTTGTTCAGGTATTTTTCGTTGGTTGTTTTATTTTGGTGTTTGTGGGTTTTTTTTTTCCATTAAAATCAAACAAAACAAAAAAAACATTTTTAACAATAACACAAAGACATGTTCTGATGAAGGTTACAATAAAAGGCAAGGCAAGGCAAGAAAAGGCAAGAAAAGGCAAGGAAAGGCAAGGCAAGGCAAGAAAAGGCAAAGCAAGAAAAGGCAAGAAAAGGCAAGGCAAGGCAAGGCAAGGCAAGAAAAAGCAAGGCAAGAAAAGAAAAGGCAAGGAAAGAAAAGGCAAGAAAAAGCAAGGCAAGGCAAGGCAAGGCAAAGCAAGGCAAGGCAAGGCAAGGCAAGGCAAGGCAAGAAAAGGCAAGGCAAGGCAAGGCAAGGCAAGGCAAGGCAAGGCAAGGCAAGGCAAGAAAAGGCAAGGCAAGGCAAGAAAAGAAAAGGCAAGGCAAGAAAAGGCAAGGCAAGAAAAGGCAAGAAAAGGCAGGCAAGTAAAGGCAAGTAAAGGCAAGGCAATAAAAAGCAAGAAAAGGAAAGGAAAGAAAGGCAAGGCAAGGCAAGGCAAGGCAAGGCAAGGCAAGGCAAGGAAAGAAAAGGCAAGGCAAGGCAAGGCAAGGAAAGAAAAGGCAAGGCAAGGCAAGGCATGGCAAGAAAAGGCAAGTAAAGGCAAGAAAAGGCAAGAAAAGGCAAGGCAAGGCAAGGCAAGGCAAGGCATGGCAAGAAAAGGCAAGGTAAGAAAAGGCAAGAAAAGGCAAGAAAAGAAAAGGCAAGAAAAGGCAGGAAAAAGCAAGGCAAGGCAAGGCAAGGCAAAGCAAGGCAAGGCAAGAAAAGGCAAGGCAAGGCAAGGCAAGGCAAGGCAAGGCAAGAAAAGGCAAGGCAAGGCAAGGCAAGGCAAGGAAAGGAAAGGCAAGGCATGGGAAGGAAAGGCAAGGCAAGGCAAGGGAAGGCAAGAAAAGGCAAGAGAAGGCAAAAAAGGCAAGAGAAGGCAAGGCAGGAAAAGGCAAGTAAAGGCAAGAAAAGAGAAGGCAAGGCAAGGTAAGGCAAGGCAAGAAAAGGCAAGAAAAAGCAAGAAAAGGGAAGAAAAGGCAAGGCAAGAAAAGGCAAGAAAAGGCAAGAAAAGGGAAGTCAAGAAAAGGCAAGGAAAGGCAAGAAAAGGCAAGGCAAGGCAAGGCAAAGAAAGACAAGGCAAGGCAAGAAAAAGCAAGGCAAGGCAAGACAAGGCAAGGCAAGACAAGGCAAGGCAAGGAAAGAAAAGGCAAGAAAAGGCAAGGCAAGAAAAGGCAAGAAAAGGCAAGGCAAGAAAAGGCAAGAAAAGGCAAGGAAACGCAAGGCAAGAAAAATCAAGAAAAAGCAAGAAAAGAAAGGCAAGGCAAGGCAAGGCAAAGAAAGGCAAGGCAAGAAAAGGCAAGAAAAGGGAAGTCAAGAAAAGGCAAGAAAAGGCAAGAAAAGGCAAGAAAAGGGAAGAAAAGGCAAGGCAAGGCAAGAAAAGGCAAGAAAAGAAAAGGCAAGAAAAGGCAAGGCAAGGCAAGGCAAGAAAAGGCAAGGCAAGAAAAGGCAAGAAAAGGCAAGGCAAGAAAAGGTAAGGCAAGAAAAATCAAGGCAAGGCAAGGCAAGGCAAGGCAGGGCAAGAAAAGGCAAGGAAAGAAAAGGCAAGGAAAGAAAAGGCAAGAAAAGGCAAGTAATGGCAAGGCAAGAAAAAGCAAGGCAAGAAAAGGGAAGGAAAGAAAAGGCAAGAAAAGGCAAGGCAAGAAAAGGCAAGGCAAGAAAAGGCAAGGCAAGGCAAGGTAAGAAAAGGTAAGGTAAGAAAAGGCAAGAAAAGGGAAGAAAAGGCAAGGCAAGGCAAGAAAAGGCAAGAAAAGAAAAGGCAAGAAAAGGCAAGGCACGAAAAGGCAAGAAAAGGCAGGCAAGTAAAGGCAAGGCAATAAAAGGCAAGAAAAGGAAAGGAAAGGAATGGCAAGGGAAGGCAAGGCAAGAAAAGGCAAGGCAAGAAATGTAAAGGCATGAAAAGGCAAGTCAAGAAAAGTAAAAGCGAGAAAAGGCAAGGCAAGAAAAGGCAAGAAAAGGCAAGGCAAGGAAAGAAAAGAAAAGGCAAGGCAAGAAAATGGAAGAAAAGGCAAGAAAAAGCAAGGCAAGAAAAGGGAAGGAAAGAAAAGGCAAGAAAAGGCAAGGCAAGAAAAGGCAAGGCAAGAAAAGGCAAGGCAAGGCAAGGTAAGAAAAGGTAAGGTAAGAAAAGGCAAGAAAAGGCAAGAAAAGGCAAGAAAAGGCAAGAAAAGTCAAGAAAAGAAAAGGCAAGAAAAGGCAAGGCACGAAAAGGCAAGAAAAGGCAGGCAAGTAAAGGCAAGGCAATAAAAGGCAAGAAAAGGAAAGGAAAGGAATGGCAAGGGAAGGCAAGGCAAGAAAAGGCAAGGCAAGAAATGTAAAGGCATGAAAAGGCAAGTCAAGAAAAGTAAAAGCAAGAAAAGGCAAGGCAAGAAAAGGCAAGAAAAGGCAAGGCAAGGAAAGAAAAGAAAAGGCAAGGCAAGAAAATGGAAGAAAAGGCAAGAAAAGAAAAGGCAAGAAAAGGCAAGAAAAGGCAAGGCAAGAAAAGAAAAGGCAAGAAAAAGCAAGTCAAGAGAAGGCAAGAAAAGGCAAGGCAAGAAAAGGCAAGAAAAGGCAAGGCAAGAAAAGGCAAGAAAAAGCAAGGCAAGAAAAGGCAAGAAAAGGCAAGGCAAGAAAAGGCAAGAAAAAGCAAGAAAAGGCAAGGCAAGAAAAGGCAAGAAAAGGCAAGGCAAGAAAAGGCAAGAAAAGGCAAGAAAAGGCAAGGAAAGGCAAGGAAAGAAAGGTCAAGGAAAGAAAAGTTAAGAAAAGGCAAGAAAACGCAAGGCAAGAAAAGGCATGGCAAGAAAAGGCAAGGCAAGAAAAGGCAAGAAAAGGCAAGGCAAAGAAAAGGCAAGGCAAGGCAAGGCAAGGCAAGGCAAGGCAAGGCAAAGAAAGAAAAGGCAAGGCAAGAAAAAGCAAGGGAAGGCAAGACAAGGCAAGGCAAGGCAAGGCAAGGCAAGGAAAGGCAAGAAAAGGCAAGGAAAGAAAAGGCAAGAAAATGCAAGGAAAGAAAAATCAAGAAAAAGCAAAAAAAGAAAAGGCAAGGGAAGGCAAGGCAAAGAAAGGCAAGGCAAGGAAAAGAAAGGGCAAGAAAAGGCAAGAAAAGGCAAGAAAAGTAAAGTAATGGGAAGAAAGGCAAAGAACGTAAAGGAAATGAAAGGCAAGCAAAGGAAAGCAAGGCAAGGCAAGAAAAGGCAAGAAAAGGTAAGAAAAGGCAAGAAAAGGCAAGAAAAGGCAAGAAAAGGCAAGAAAAGGCAAGGCAAGGCAAGAGAAGGCAAGAAAAGGGAAGAAAAGGCAAGGCAAGGCAAGGAAAGGCAAGAAAAGAAAAGGCAAGAAAAGAAAAAGGCAAGAAAAGGCAAGAGAAGAAAAGGCAAGGCAAGAAAAGGCAAGAAAAGGCAAGAAAAGAAAAGGCAAGAAAAGGCAAGGCAAGGCAAGGCAAGAAAAGGCAAGGCAAGAAAAGGCAAGGAAAGAAAAGGCAAGGCAAGGCAAGAAAAGGCAAGGCAAGAAAAAGCAAGGCAAGGCAAGACAAGGCAAGGCAAGGCAAGGCAAGGCAAAGAAAGACAAGGCAAGGCAAGAAAAAGCAAGGCAAGAAAAAGCAAGGCAAAGCAAGGCAAGGCAAGGCAAGGCAAGGCAAGGAAAGAAAAGGCAAGAAAAGGCAAGGCAAGAAAAGGCAAGAAAAGGCAAGGCAAGAAAAGGCAAGAAAAGGCAAGAAAAGGCAAGGCAAGAAAAGGCAAGGCAAGAAAAGGCAAGGCAAGAAAAGGCAAGAAAAGGCAAGAAAAGGCAAGAAAAGGCAAGAAAAGGCAAGGCAAGGCAAGAAAAGGCAAGAAAAGGGAAGAAAAGGCAAGGCAAGGAAAGGCAAGGAAAGGCAAGAAAAGAAAAGGCAAGAAAAGGCAAGAGAAGAAAGGGCAAGGCAAGAAAAGGAAATAAAAGGCAAGAAAAGAAAAGGCAAGAAAAGGCAAGGCAAGGCAAGGCAAGAAAAGGCAAGGCAAGAAAAGGCAAGGCAAGGCAAGGCAAGGCAAGGCAAGGCAAGGAAAGAAAAGGCAAGGAAAGAAAAGGCAAGGCAAGAAAAGGCAAGGAAAGAAAAGGCAAGAAAAGGCAAGAAAAGGCAAGGCAAGAAAAGGCAAGAAAAGGCAAGGCAAGAAAAAGAAAGGAAAGGCAAGACAAGGCAAGGCAAGGCAAGGCAAGGCAAGAAAAAGCAAGGCAAGAAAAGGCAAGGAAAGAAAAGGCAAGAAAAGGCAAGAAAAGGCAAGGAAGGAAAAGGCAAGGCAAGAAAAGGCAAGGCAAGAAAAGGCAAGGCAAGGAAAAGAAAAGGCAAGAAAAGGCAAGAAAAGGCAAGAAAAGGGAAGAAAAGGCAAGACGAGGCAAGAAAAGGCAAGAAAAGGGAAGAAAAGGCAAGGCAAGGCAAGGAAAGGCAAGAAAAGAAAAGGCAAGAAAAGAAAAAGGCAAGAAAAGGCAAGAGAAGAAAAGGCAAGGCAAGAAAAGGCAAGAAAAGGCAAGAAAAGAAAAGGCAAGAAAAGGCAAGGCAAGGCAAGAAAAGGCAAGGCAAGAAAAGGCAAGGAAAGAAAAGGCAAGGCAAGGCAAGAAAAGGCAAGGCAAGAAAAAGCAAGGCAAGGCAAGACAAGGCAAGGCAAGGCAAGGCAAGGCAAAGAAAGACAAGGCAAGGCAAGAAAAAGCAAGGCAAGAAAAAGCAAGGCAAAGCAAGGCAAGGCAAGGCAAGGCAAGGCAAGGAAAGAAAAGGCAAGAAAAGGCAAGGCAAGAAAAGGCAAGAAAAGGCAAGGCAAGAAAAGGCAAGGCAAGAAAAGGCAAGGCAAGAAAAGGCAAGAAAAGGAAAGAAAAGGCAAGAAAAGGCAAGAAAAGGCAAGAAAAGGCAAGGCAAGGCAAGAAAAGGCAAGAAAAGGGAAGAAAAGGCAAGGCAAGGAAAGGCAAGAAAAGAAAAGGCAAGAAAAGGCAAGAGAAGAAAGGGCAAGGCAAGAAAAGGAAATAAAAGGCAAGAAAAGAAAAGGCAAGAAAAGGCAAGGCAAGGCAAGGCAAGAAAAGGCAAGGCAAGAAAAGGCAAGGCAAGGCAAGGCAAGGCAAGGCAAGGCAAGGAAAGAAAAGGCAAGGAAAGAAAAGGCAAGGCAAGAAAAGGCAAGGAAAGAAAAGGCAAGAAAAGGCAAGAAAAGGCAAGGCAAGAAAAGGCAAGAAAAGGCAAGGCAAGAAAAAGAAAGGAAAGGAAGACAAAGCAAGGCAAGGCAAGGCAAGGCAAGAAAAAGCAAGGCAAGAAAAGGCAAGGAAAGAAAAGGCAAGAAAAGGCAAGAAAAGGCAAGGAAGGAAAAGGCAAGGCAAGAAAAGGCAAGGCAAGAAAAGGCAAGGAAAGAAAAGGCAAGAAAAGGCAAGAAAAGGCAAGGAAGGAAAAGGCAAGGCAAGAAAAGGCAAGGCAAGAAAAGGCAAGGCAAGAAAAGGCAAGGCAAGGCAAGGCAAGAAAAAGCAAGGCAAGGCAAGACAAGGGAAGGCAAGGCAAGGCAAAGAAAGACAAGGCAAGGCAAGAAAAAGCAAGGCAAGAAAAAGCAAGGCAAAGCAAGGAAAGGCAAGACAAGGCAAGGCAAGGCAAGGCAAGGCAAGGCAAGGCAAGGCAAGGCAAGGCAAGGCAAGGCAAGAAAAGGCTAGAAAAGGCAAGGAAAGAAAAGGAAAGGGAAGGAAAGGAAAGGCAAGGCAAGGCAAGGCAAGGCAAGGCAAGAAAATGCAAGAAAGGCAAGGCAAGGCAAGAAAAGGCAAGGCAAGAAAAGGCAAGAAAAGGCAAGAAAATGCAAGAAAGGCAAGGCAAGGCAAGAAAAGGCAAGGCACGAAAACGCAAGAAAAGGCAAGAAAAGGCAAGAAAATGCAAGGCAAGAAAAGGCAAGAAAAGACAGGGGTGTAAAGGCAAGAAAAGGCAAGGCAAGAAAAGGCAGGAAAAGGAAAGGAAAGGAAATGAATGGAAAGGGAAGGCAAGGCCAGGCAAGTCTTGGCAAGAAATGGCAAGGCAAGAAAAGGAAATAAAAGGCAAGAAAAGAAAAGCCAAGAAAAGGCAAGAAAAGAAAAAGCAAGAAACGGCAAAGCAAGGGAAGGCAAGGCAAGGCAAGGCAAGGCAAGGAAAGGAAAGGAAAGGCAAGGGAAGGAAAGGCAAGGCAAGGGAAGGCAAGGCAAGGCAAGGCAAGGCAAGACAAGGCCAGGCAAGAAAAGGCAAGAAAAGGGAAGAAAAGGCAAGAGAAGGCAAGGCAAGAAAAGGCAAGTAAAGGCAAGGCAAGAAAAGGGAAGAAAAGGCAAGAAAAGGCAAGGCAAGGCAAGGCAAGGCAAGGCAAGGCAAGGCAAGGCAAGGCAATGCAAGAAAAGGCAAGAGAAGGCAAGGCAAGAAAAGGCAAGGCAAGAAAAGAAAAGGAAAGAAAAGGCAAGAAAAGGCAAGGGAAGAAAAGTCAAGGCAAGAAAAGTTAAGAAAATGCAAGAAAAAGCAAGGCAAGGCAAGGCAAAGAAAGGCAAGGCAAGGTAAGAAAAGGCAAGGCAAGAAAAGGCAAGAAAGGCAAGGCAAGGAAAGGCAAGGCAAGAAAAGGCAAGGCAAGAAAAGGCAAGGCAAGGCAAGGCAAGGCAAGGCAAGGCAAGGCAAGGCAAGGCAAAGAAAGGCAAGTCAAGAAAAGGCAAGAAAATGCAAGAAAAGGCAAGAAAAGGCAAGAAAATCAAGAAAAGGCAAGGCAAGAAAAGGCAAGAAAAGGCAAGGCAAGAAAAGGAAAAAAAAGCAAGAAAAAGCAAGAAAATGAAGGCAAGGCAAGGTAAGAAAAGGAAAGAAAAGGCAAGGCAAGAAAAGGCAAGAAAAGGCAAGGCAAGAAAAGGCAAGAAAAAGCAAGAAAAGGCAAGGAAAGGCAAGAAAAGGCAAGGAAAGGCAAGGAAAGGCAAGAAAAGGCAAGGAAAGGCAAGGCAAGGAAAGAAAAGGCAAGAAAAAGCAAGGCAAGACAAGACAAGGCAAGGCAAAGCAAGGCAAGGCAAGAAAAGGCAAGGAAAGGCAAGGCAACGCAAGGCAAGGGAAGAAAAGGCAAGAAAAGGCAAGAAAAGGCAAGGCAAGAAAAGGCAAGGCAAGGAAAAGCAAGGCAAGGAAAGGCAAGGCAAGGCAAGAAAAGGCAAGGTAAGAAAATGCAATAAAAGGCAAGAAAAGGCAAGGCAAGAAAAGGCAAGGCAAGGCAAGAAAAGGCAAGAAAAGAAAAGGCAAGAAAAGAAAAGGCAAGAAAAGGCAGGCAAGTAAAGGCAAGTAATGGCAAGAAAAGGCAAGAAAAGGAAAGGAAAGGAAAGGCAAGGCAAGGGAAGGCAAGGCAAGGCAACGCAACGCAAGGCAAAGAAAGGCAAGGCAAGAAAAGGCAAGAAAATGCAAGAAAAGGCAAGAAAAGGCAAGAAAAGGCAAGGCAAGAAAAGGCAAGAAAAGGCAAGAAAACGCAAGAAAAGTCAAGGCAAGAAAATGCAAGAAAAGGAAAGAAAAGGCAAGGCAAGAAAAGGCAAGAAAAGTCAAGGCAAGAAAAGAAAAGGCAAGAAAAAGCAAGTCAAGAGAAGGCAAGAAAAAGCAAGGCAAGAAAAGGCAAGAAAAGGCAAGGCAAGAAAAGACAATAAAAAGCAAGAAAAGGCAAGGCAAGAAAAGACAAGAAAAAGCAAGAAAAGGCAGGGCAAGAAAAGGAAAGAAAAAGCAAGGCAAGAAAAGTCAAGGCAAGAAAAGGCAAGAAAAGGCAAGGGAAGAAAAGGCAAAAAAAAGCAAGAAAAAGCAAGAAAATGAAGGCAAGGCAAGGCAAGAAAAGGAAAGAAAAGGCAAGGCAAGGCAAGGCAAGTCATGGCAAGAAAAGGCAAGGTAAGAAAAGGCAAGAAAAGGCAAGAAAAGAAAAGGCAAAGCAAGGGAAGGCAAGGCAAGGCAAGGCAAGGAAAGGCAAGAAAAGGCAAGAGAAGGCAAAAAAAGCAAGAGAAGGCAAGGCAAGAAAAGGCAAGAAAAGGCAAGAAAAGAGAAGGCAAGGCAAGGTAAGGCAAGGCAAGAAAAGGCATGGCAAGAAAGGGCAAGGCAAGGCAAGGCAAGAAAAGGCAATGCAAGAAAAGGCAAGAAAATGCAAGAAAAGGCAAGAAAAGGCAAGAAAAGGCAAGAAAAGGCAAGGCAAGAAAAGGCAAGAAAAGGCAAGAAAAGGCAAGAAAAGAAAAGGCTAGAAAAGGCAAGAAAAGTCAAGGCAAGAAAAGGCAAGAAAAGGCAAGGCAAGAAAAGCCAAGTAAAGGAAAGGCAAGGCATGGGAAGGAAAGGCAAGGCAAGGCAAGGCAAGAAAAGGCAAGGCAAGAAAAGGCAAGGTAAGAAAAGGCAAGGCAAGGCAAGAAAAGGCAAGAAAAGAAAAGCCAAGAAAAGGCAAGAAAAGGCAAGGCAAGAAAAGGCAAGAAAAGGCAAGGCAAGAAAAGAAAAGGCAAGAAAAGGCAAGAAAAAGCAAGGCAAGAAAAGGCAAGGTAAGAAAAGGCAATGCAAGGCAAGAAAAGGCAAGAAAAGAAAAGCCAAGAAAAGGCAAGAAAATAAAAGGCAAGAAAAGGCAAGGCAAGAAATGGCAAGGCAAAAAAAGGCAATTAAGGGAAAGGAAAGGAAAGGCAAGGGAAGGCACGGCAAGGCAAGGCAAGAAAAGGCAAGGCAAGGCAAGAAAAGGCAAGGCAAGAAAAGGCAAGGCAAGAAAAGGCAAGAAGAGAAAAGGCAAGAAAAAGCAAGAAAAGAAAAGGCAAGTCAAGGCAAGGCAAAGGAAGGCAAGGCAAGGCAAGAAATGGCAAGAAAAGGCAAGGCAAGAAAAGGCAAGGCAAGAAAAGGCAAAGCAAGGCAAGAAAATGCAAGGCAAGAAAAGTCAAGAAAAGGCAAGAAAAGGCAAGGCAAAGAAATGCAAGGCAAGGCAAGAAAAAACAAGAAAAGGCAAGGCAAGGCAGGGTAAGAAAAGGCAAGAAAAGGCAAGAAGAAGCAAGACAAGAAAAGGCAAGAAAAGGCAAGGCAAGAAAGGGGAAGAAAAGGCAAGAAAAGGCAAGAAGAAGCAAGACAAGAAAAGGCAAGGCAAGAAAAGGCAAGGCAAGAAATGGCAAGGTAAGAAAAGGCAAGGTAAGGCAAGAAAAGGCAATGAAAGAAAAGGCAAGAAAAGCGAAGAAAAGGCAAGGCAAAAAAAGGCAAGGCAAGAAAAGACAAGGCAAGGCAAGAAAAGGGAAGAAAATAAAAGCCAAGAAAAGGCAAGAAAAGGAAAGGAAAGGCAAGGCAAGGAAATGCAATAAAAGGCAAGAAAAGGGAAGGAAGGGCAAGGCAAGGCAAGGAAAAGCAAGAAATAAAAGGCAAGAAAAGAAAAGGCAAGAAAAGCCAAGAGAAGAAAAGGCAAGGCAAGAAAATGCAAGAAAAGGCAAGAAAAGGCAAGAAAAGGCAAGAAAAGGCAAGGAAAGGCAAGAAAAGGCAAGGAAAGGCAAGAAAATAAAAGGCAAGTAAAGGCAAGGCAAGAAAAGGCAAGAAAAGGCAAGACAAGAAAAGAAAAGGCAAGAAAAGGCAAGAAAAGGCAAGGCAAGAAAAGGCAGGGAAAGAAAAGGCAAGGAAAGAAAAGGCAAGGAAAGGCAAGAAAAGGCAAGGCAAGAAAAGGCAAGGTAAGAAAAGGCAAGGCAAGGCAAGAAAAGGCAAGAAAAGAAAAGCCAAGAAAAGGCAAGAAAATAAAAGGCAAGAAAAGGCAAGGCAAGAAAAGGCAAGGCAAGAAAAGGCAAGAAAAGGCAGGCAAGTAAGGGCAAGAAATGGCAAGGCAAAAAAAGGCAATTAAGGGAAAGGAAAGGAAAGGCAAGGGAAGGCACGGCAAGGCAAGGCAAGAAAAGGCAAGGCAAGGCAAGAAAAGGCAAGGCAAGAAAAGGCAAGAAAAGGCAAGGCAAGAAAAGGCAGGGAAAGAAAAGGCAAGGCAAGAAAAGGCAAGAAAAGGCAAGAAAAGGCAAGAAGAAGCAAGACAAGAAAAGGCAAGGCAAGAAAAGGCAAGGCAAGGCAAGGAAAGAAAAGGCAAGGCAAGAAAAGGCAAGGCAAGGAAGGCAAGGCAAGGTAAGAAAAGGAAAGAAAAGGCATGGCAAGAAAAGGCAAGGCAAGAAAAGGCAAGAAAAGGCAAGAAAAGGGAAGTCAAAAAAAGGCAAGGAAAGGCAAGAAAAGGCAAGGCAAGGCAAGGCAAAGAAAGACAAGGCAAGGCAAGAAAAAGCAAGGCAAGGCAAGGCAAGGCAAGGCAAGGCAAGAAAAGGCAAGGAAAGAAAAGGCAAGAAAAGGCAAGGCAAGAAAAGGAAAGAAAAGGCAAGAAAAGGCAAGGCAAGAAAAATCAAGAAAAAGCAAGAAAAGAAAAGGCAAGGCAAGGCAAGGCAAGGCAAGGAAAGGAAAGGCAAGGCATGGGAAGGAAAGGCAAGGCAAGGCAAGGCAGGGCAAGAAAAGGCAAGAGAGTGCAAAAAAAGCAAGAGAAGGCAAGGGAAGAAAAGGCAAGAAAAGGCAAGAAAAGAGAAGGCAAGGCAAGGTAAGAAAAGGAAAGAAAAGGCATGGCAAGAAAAGGCAAGGCAAAAAAAGGCAAGAAAGGCAAGAAAAGGGAAGTCAAAAAAAGGCAAGGAAAGGCAAGAAAAGGCAAGGCAAGGCAAGGCAAAGAAAGACAAGGCAAGGCAAGAAAAAGCAAAGCAAGGCAAGGCAAGGCAAGGCAAGGCAAGAAAAGGCAAGGAAAGAAAAGGCAAGAAAAGGCAAGGCAAGAAAAGGCAAGAAAAGGCAAGAGAAGAAAAGGAAAGAAAAGGCAAGAAAAGGCAAGGCAAGAAAAATCAAGAAAAAGCAAGAAAAGAAAAGGCAAGGCAAGGCAAGGCAAACAAAGGCAAGGCAAGGAAAAGAAAAGGCAAGAAAAAGCAAGAAAAGGCAAGAAAAAGGAAGAAAAGGCAAGGCAAGGCAAGGAAAGGCAAGAAAAGAAAAGGCAAGAAAAGAAAAGGCAAGAAAAGGCAAGGCAAGAAAAGGCAAGAAAAGGCAAGGCAAGAAAAGACAAGAAAAAGCAAGAAAAGGCAAGGCAAGAAAAGGCAAGAAAAAGCAAGGCAAGAAAAGGCAAGGCAAGAAAAGGCAAGAAAAGGCAAGGGAAGAAAAGGCAAAAAAAAGCAAGAAAAAGCAAGAAAATGAAGGCAAGGCAAGGTAAGAAAAGGAAAGAAAAGGCAAGGCAAGAAAAGGCAAGAAAAGGCAAGAAAAAGCAAGAAAAGGCAAGGAAAGGCAAGAAAAGGCAAGAAAAGGCAAGGCAAGAAAAGGCAAAAAAAAGCAAGGCATGGAAAGAAAAGGCAAGGCAAGAAAAGGCAAGAAAAGGCAAGAAAAGGGAAGTCAAGAAAAGGCAAGGAAAGGCAAGAAAAGGCAAGGCAAGAAAAGGCAAGAAAAGGCAAGGCAAGAAAAGGAAAAAAAAGCAAGAAAAAGCAAGAAAATGAAGGCAAGGCAAGGTAAGAAAAGGAAAGAAAAGGCAAGGCAAGAAAAGGCAAGAAAAGGCAAGGCAAGAAAAGGCAAGAAAAAGCAAGAAAAGGCAAGGAAAGGCAAGAAAAGGCAAGGAAAGGCAAGAAAAGGCAAGAAAAGGCAAGGAAAGGCAAGGCAAGGAAAGAAAAGGCAAGAAAAAGCAAGGCAAGGCAAGACAAGGCAAGGCAAAGCAAGGCAAGGCAAGAAAAGGCAAGGCAAGGCAAGGCAACGCAAGGCAAGGGAAGAAAAGGCAAGAAAAGGCAAGAAAAGGCAAGGCAAGAAAAGGCAAGGCAAGGAAAAGCAAGGCAAGGAAAGGCAAGGCAAGGCAAGGCAAGAAAAGGCAAGGTAAGTAAAGGCAAGTAATGGTAAGAAAAGGCAAGAAAAGGAAAGGAAAGGAAAGGCAAGGCAAGGAAAAGAAAAGGCAAGGCAAGGCAACGCAAGGCAAAGAAAGGCAAGGCAAGAAAAGGCAAGAAAATGCAAGAAAAGGCAAAAAAAGGCAAGGCAAGAAAAGGCAAGAAAAGGCAAGTCAAGAAAAGGGAAGAAAAGGCAAGGCAAGGCAAGGAAAGGACAGGCAAGGCAAGGCAAGAAAAGGCAAGGCAAGAAAAGGCAGGCAAGTAAAGGCAAGTAATGGCAAGAAAAGGCAAGAAAAGGAAAGGAAAGGAAAGGCAAAGCAAGGCAAGGCAACGCAACGCAACGCAACGCAACGCAAGGCAAAGAAAGGCAAGGCAAGAAAAGGCAAGAAAATGCAAGAAAAGGCAAGAAAAGGCAAGGCAAGAAAAGGCAAGAAAAGGCAAGAAAAGTCAAGGCAAAAAAATGCAAGAAAAGGCAAGAAAAGAAAAGGCAAGAAAAGGCAAGAAAAGCAAGGCAAGAAAAGAAAAGGCAAGAAAAAGCAAGACAAGAGAAGGCAAGAAAAAGCAAGGCAAGAAAAGGCAAGAAAAGGCAAGGCAAGAAAAGACAAGAAAAAGCAAGAAAAGGCAAGAAAAGGCAAGAAAAGTCAAGGCAAGAAAATGCAAGAAAAGGCAAGAAAAGGCAAGAAAAGGCAAGAAAAGTCGAGGCAAGAAAATGCAAGAAAAGGCAAGAAAAGAAAAGGCAAGAAAAGGCAAGAAAAGTCAAGGCAAGAAAAGAAAAGGCAAGAAAAAGCAAGACAAGAGAAGGCAAGAAAAAGCAAGGCAAGAAAAGGCAAGAAAAGGCAAGGCAAGAAAAGACAAGAAAAAGCAAGAAAAGGCAAGGCAAGAAAAGAAAAGAAAAAGCAAGAAAAGGCAGGGCAAGAAAAGGCAAGAAAAAGCAAGGCAAGAAAAGTCAAGGCAAGAAAAGGCAAGAAAAGGCAAGGGAAGAAAAGGCAAAAAAAAGCAAGAAAAAGCAAGAAAATGAAGGCAAGGCAAGGCAAGAAAAGGAAAGAAAAGGCAAGGCAAGGCAAGGCAAGTGATGGCAAGAAAAGGCAAGGTAAGAAAAGGCAAGAAAAGGCAAGAAAAGAAAAGGCAAAGCAAGGGAAGGCAAGGCAAGGCAAGGCAAGAAAAGGCAAGGAAAGACAATTAAAGGCAAGAAAAGAAAAAGCAAGAAACGGCAAAGCAAAGGAAGGCAAGGCAAGGCAAGGCAAGGGAAGGCAAGGAAAGGAAAGGCAAGGGAAGGAAAGGCAAGAAAAGTCAAGGCAAGAAAATGCAAGAAAAGGCAAGGCAAGAATATGCAAGAAAAGGCAAGAAAAGTCAAGGCAAGAAAAGCCAAGAAAAGGCAAGTCAAGGTAAGGCAAGAGAAGTCAAGGCAAGGCAAGGCAAAGAAAGGCAAGAAAAGTAAAGTCAAGTAAAGGCAAGGCAAGAAAAGGCAAGAAAAGTAAAGGAAAGGAAGGGCAAGGGAAGGCAAGGCATGGCAAGGCAAGAAAAGGCAAGAGAAGGCAAGGCAAGAAAAGGCAAGAAAAGGCAAGGCAAGAAAAGGCAAGGCAAGAAAAGGCAAAAAAAAGCAAGAAAAAGCAAGAAAAGGCAAGGCAAGGCAAGGCAAGGCAAGGCAAGAAAAAGCAAGAAAATGCAAGGCAAGGAAAGGCAAGAAAAGGCAGGAAAAGGCAAGGCAAGGCAAGGCAATGCAAGGTAAGGCAAGGTAAGGCAAGAAAAGGCAAGAAAAGGCAAGAAAAAGCAAGGCAAGCAAAGGCAAGAAAAGGCAGGAAAAGGCAAGGAAACGCAAGGCAATGCAAGGGAAGGCAAGGCAAGGCAAGAAAAGGCAAGGCAAGAAAAGGCAAGAAAAGGCAAGAAAAAGCAAGAAAAGGCAAGTAAAGGCAAGGCAAGAAAAGGCAAGAAAAGGCAAGAAAAGGCAAGAAAAGGGAAGAAAAGGCAAGAGAAGAAAAGGCAAGGCAAGAAAAGGCAAGAAAAGGCAAGAAAAGAAAAGGCAAGAAAAGGCAAGAAAAGAAAAGGCAAGAAAAAGCAAGGCAAGGCAAGGCACGAAAAGGCAAGAAAAGGCAGGCAAGTAAAGGCAAGGCAATAAAAGGCAAGAAAAGGAAAGGAAAGGAATGGCAAGGGAAGGTAAGGCAAGAAAAGGCAAGGCAAGAAAAGTAAAGGCATGAAAAGGCAAGTCAAGAAAAGTAAAAGCAAGAAAAGGCAAGGTAAGTAAAGGCAAGAAAATGCAGACAAGAAAAGGCAAGAAAAGGCAAGAAAAGGCAAGAAAAGGCAAGGCAAGAAAATGCAAGAAAACGCAAGAAAAGAAAAGGCAAGAAAAGGCAAGAAAAGGCAAGGCAAGAAAAGAAAAGGCAAGAAAAATCAAGTCAAGAGAAGGCAAGAAAAGGCAAGGCAAGAAAAGGAAAGAAAAGGCAAGGCAAGAAAAGGCAAGAAAAAGCAAGAAAAGGCATGCCAAGAAAAGGCAAGAAAAGACAAGGGAAGAAAAGGCAAAAAAAATCAAGAAAAAGGAAGAAAATGCAAGGCAAGGCAAGGCAAGAAAAGGCAAGAAAAGAAAAGCCAAGGAAAGGCAAGGCAAGGCAAGAAAAGGCAAGGCAAGAAAAGGCAAGAAAAGGCAAGGCAAGAAAATGCAAGAAAAGGCAAGGCAAGAATATGCAAGAAAAGGCAAGAAAAGGCAAGGCAAGAAAAGGCAAGGCAAGAAAAAGCAAGGCAAGAAAAGGCAAGGCAAGAAAAGGCAAGGCAAGGCAAGGCAAGGCAAGGCAAAGAAAGGCAAGGCAAGAAAAGGCAAGAAAATGCAA
This sequence comes from Phalacrocorax aristotelis, assembly GCF_949628215.1. NCBI lineage: Eukaryota > Metazoa > Chordata > Aves > Suliformes > Phalacrocoracidae > Phalacrocorax > Phalacrocorax aristotelis. Next base: position 74,903,650 of record NC_134311.1, on the reverse strand, counting down.
GAAAAGGCAAGAAAATGCAAGAAAAGCCAAGAAACGGCAAAGCAAGAAAAGGCAAGGCAAGGCAAGAAAAGGCAAGAAAAGGCAAGAAAAGGCAAGGCAAGAAAAGGCAAGAAAAGGCAAGGCAAGAAAAGGCAAGAAAAAGCAAGAAAGGGCAAGCCAAGAAAAGGCAAGAAAAGACAAGGGAAAAAAAGGCAAAAAAAATCAAGAAAAAGCAAGAAAATGCAAGGCAAGGCAAGGCAAGAAAAGGCAAGAAAAGAAAAGGCAAGAAAAGGCAAAGCAAGGGAAGGCAAGGCAAGGCAAGGCAAGGGAAGGCAAGGAAAGGAAAGGCAAGGGAAGGAAAGGCAAGAAAAGAGAAGCAAAAAAAAGGCAAGAAAAGGCAAGGCAAGAAAAGGCAATCAAGGAAAGGCAAGAAAAGGCAAGGCAAGAAAATGCAAGAAAAGGCAAGGCAAGAATATGCAAGAAAAGGCAAGAAAAGAAAAGGCAAGAAAATGCAAGAAAAGGCAAGGCAAGAAAAGGCAAGGCAAGAAAAAGCAAGGCAAGGCAAGGGAAGGCAAGGCAAGGCAAGGCAAGGCAAGGCAAGGCAAGGCAAAGAAAGACAAGGCAAGAAAAGGCAAGAAAATGCAAGAAAAGGCAAGAAAAGGCAAGAAAAGGCAAGAAAAGGCAAGGCAAGAAAAGGCAAGGCAAGGCAAGAAAAGGCAAGAAAAGGCAAGAAAAGGCAAGAAAAGAAAAGGCAACAAAAGGCAAGAAAAGTCAAGGCAAGGAAATGCAATAAAAGGCAAGAAAAGAAAAGGCAAGAAAAGGCAAGAAAAGTCAAGGCAAGAAAAGAAAAGGCAAGAAAAAGCAAGACAAGAGAAGGCAAGAAAAAGCAAGGCAAGAAAAGGCAAGAAAAGGCAAGGCAAGAAAAGACAAGAAAAAGCAAGAAAAGGCAAGGCAAGAAAAGGCAAGAAAAAGCAAGGCAAGAAAAGGCAAGAAAAGACAAGGAAAGAAAAGCAAAGGCAAAAAAAGGCAAGGCAAGAAAAGGCAAGAAAAGGCAAGGCAAGAAAAGGCAAGGCAAGGAAAAGCAAGGCAAGGAAAGGCAAGGCAAGGCAAGAAAAGGCAAGGTAAGAAAATGCAAGAAAAGGCAAGAAAAGGCAAGGCAAGAAAAGGCAAGGCAAGAAAAGGCAAGGCAAGGCAAGAAAAGGCAAGAAAAGAAAAGGCAAGAAAAGGCAGGCAAGTAAAGGCAAGTAATAGCAAGAAAAGGCAAGAAAAGGAAAGGAAAGGAAAGGCAAGGCATGGCAAGGAAAGGCAAGGCAAGAATAGGCAAGAAAAGGCAAGAAAAGGCAAGAAAAGTAAAGTAATGGGAAGAAAGGCAAAGAACGTAAAGGAAATGAAAGGCAAGCAAAGGAAAGCACGGCAAGGCAAGAAAAGGCAAGAAAAGGTAAGAAAAGGCAAGAAAAGGCAAGAAAAGGCAAGAAAAGTCAAGGCAAGGCAAGGCAAGCCAAGAAAGGCAAGGCAAGGCAGGCAAGGCAAGGCAAGGCAAGGAAAGGAAAAAAAAAGGCAAGAAAAGGCAAGAAAAGGGAAGAAAAGGCAAAGCCAGATAAGAAAAGGGAAGAAAAGGCAAGAAAAAGCAAGGTAAGGCAAGGCAAGAAAAGGCAAGGAAAGAAAAGGCAAGGAAAGAAAAGGCAAGAAAAGGCAAGAAAAGTCAAGGCAAGAAAAGGCAAGGCAAGAAAAGGAAAGGAAACGAAAAGGCAAGAAAAGGCAAGGCAAGAAAAGGCAAGGCAAGGCAAGAAAAGGCAAGAAAAGAAAATCCAAGAAAAGAAAAGAAAAGAAAAGGCAAGAAAAGGCAAGTAAAGGCAAGGCAAGAAAAGGCAAGAAAAGGAAAGGAAGGAAAGGCAAGGCACGGCAAGGCAAGGCATGGCAAGAAAAGGCAAGGCAAGAATAGGCAAGAAAAGGCAAGGAAAGAAAAGCGAAGAAAAGGCAAGAAAAGTCAAGGCAAGAAAAGTCAAGGCAAGAAAAGTCAAGGCAAGAAAAGGCAAGAAATGGCAGGCAAGGAAAGGCAAGTAAAGGCAAGGCAAGAAAAAGCAAGAAAAGGCAAGAAAAGGCAAGTCAAGGCAAGGCAAGAAAAGTCAAGGCAAGGCAAGAATATGCAAGAAAAGGCAAGAAAAGAAAAGGAAAGGCAAGGCAAGAAAAGGCAAGGTAAGAAAAGGCAAGGCAAGAAATGGCAAGGCAAGGCAAGGCAAGAAAAGGCAAGGCAAGAAAAGGCAAGGCAAAAAAACCAAGAAAATGCAAGAAAGGGCAAGAAAAGAAGAGTCAAGTCTGGCAAGGCAAGAAAAGGCAAGAAAAGGCAAGGCAAGAAAAGGCAAGGCAAGGCAAGAAAAGGCAAGGAAAGGCAAGGCAAGGCAAGGGAAGGCAAGGCAAGGCAAGGCAAGGCAAGGCAAGAAAAGGGAAGAAAAGGCAAGGAAAAGCAAGGAAAAGCAAGAAAAGAAAAGGCAAGAAAAGAAAAGGCAAGAAAAGGCAAGAAAAGTCAAGGCAAGAAAAGAAAAGGCAAGAAAAAGCAAGACAAGAGAAGGCAAGAAAAAGCAAGGCAAGAAAAGGCAAGAAAAGGCAAGGCAAGAAAAGACAAGAAAAAGCAAGAAAAGGCAAGGCAAGAAAAGGCAAGAAAAAGCAAGGCAAGAAAAGACAAGGAAAGAAAAGCAAAGGCAAAAAAAGGCAAGGCAAGAAAAGGCAAGAAAAGGCAAGGCAAGAAAAGGCAAGGCAAGGAAAAGCAAGGCAAGGAAAGGCAAGGCAAGGCAAGAAAAGGCAAGGTAAGAAAATGCAAGAAAAGGCAAGAAAAGGCAAGGCAAGAAAAGGCAAGGCAAGGCAAGAAAAGGCAAGAAAAGAAAAGGCAAGAAAAGGCAGGCAAGTAAAGGCAAGTAATGGCAAGAAAAGGCAAGAAAAGGAAAGGAAAGGAAAGGCAAGGCATGGCAAGGAAAGGCAAGGCAAGAATAGGCAAGAAAAGGCAAGAAAAGGCAAGAAAAGTAAAGTAATGGGAAGAAAGGCAAAGAACGTAAAGGAAATGAAAGGCAAGCAAAGGAAAGCAAGGCAAGGCAAGAAAAGGCAAGAAAAGGTAAGAAAAGGCAAGAAAAGGCAAGAAAAGGCAAGAAAAGTCAAGGCAAGGCAAGGCAAGCCAAGAAAGGCAAGGCAAGGCAGGCAAGGCAAGGCAAGGCAAGGAAAGGAAAAAAAAAGGCAAGAAAAGGCAAGAAAAGGGAAGAAAAGGCAAAGCCAGACAAGAAAAGGGAAGAAAAGGCAAGAAAAAGCAAGGCAAGGCAAGGCAAGAAAAGGCAAGGAAAGAAAAGGCAAGGAAAGAAAAGGCAAGAAAAGGCAAGAAAAGTCAAGGCAAGAAAAGGCAAGGCAAGAAAAGGAAAGGAAACGAAAAGGCAAGAAAAGGCAAGGCAAGAAAAGGCAAGGCAAGGCAAGAAAAGGCAAGAAAAGAAAATCCAAGAAAAGACAAGAAAAGAAAAGGCAAGAAAAGGCAAGAAAAGGCAAGGCAAGAAAAGTCAAGGCAAGAAAAGTCAAGGCAAGAAAAGTCAAGGCAAGAAAAGGCAAGAAATGGCAGGCAAGGAAAGGCAAGTAAAGGCAAGGCAAGAAAAAGCAAGAAAAGGCAAGAAAAGGCAAGTCAAGGCAAGGCAAGAAAAGTCAAGGCAAGGCAAGAATATGCAAGAAAAGGCAAGAAAAGAAAAGGAAAGGCAAGGCAAGAAAAGGCAAGGTAAGAAAAGGCAAGGCAAGAAATTTCAAGGCAAGGCAAGGCAAGAAAAGGCAAGGCAAGAAAAGGCAAGGCAAAAAAACCAAGAAAATGCAAGAAAGGGCAAGAAAAGAAGAGTCAAGTCTGGCAAGGCAAGAAAAGGCAAGAAAAGGCAAGGCAAGAAAAGGCAAGGCAAGGCAAGAAAAGGCAAGGAAAGGCAAGGCAAGGCAAGGGAAGGCAAGGCAAGGCAAGGCAAGGCAAGGCAAGAAAAGGGAAGAAAAGGCAAGGAAAAGCAAGGAAAAGCAAGAAAAGAAAAGGCAAGAAAAGAAAAGGCAAGAAAACGCAAGAGAAGAAAAGGCAAGGCAAGAAAAGGCAAGAAAAGGCAAGGCAAGTCAAGAAAAGGCAAGGCAAAAAAGGGCAAGAAAAAGCAAGAAAAGAAAAGGCAAGTCAAGGCAAGGGAAAGGAAGGCAAGGCAAGGCAAGAAAAGGCAAGAAAATGCAAGGCAAGAAAAGGCAAGGCAAGAAAAGGCAAGGCAAGAAAATGCAAGACAAGAAAAGGCAAGGCAAGAAAAGGCAAGAAAATGCAAGGCAAGAAAATTCAAGAAAAGGCAAGGCAAGGCAAGAAAAGGCAAGAAATGGAAAGGAAAGGAAAGGCAAGGGAAGACAAGAAAAGGCAATGCATGGCAAGAAAAGGCAAAGAAAGGAAAGGCAATGAAAGGCAATGAAAGGCAAGGAAAGGCAAGACAAGGTAAGGCAAGGCAAGGCAAGGCAAAAAATGCCAAGGCAAGAAAAGGCAAGGCATGAAAATGCAAGAAAAGGCAAGGCAAGAAAAGGCAAGAAATGGAAAGGAAAGGAAAGGCAAGGGAAGGGAAGGCAAGGCAAGTCATGGCAAGAAAAGGCAAGAAAAGGCAAGGAAAGAAAAGTCATGGGAAGAAAAGGCAAAAAACGTAAAGGAAATGAAAGGCAAGGAAAGGAAAGCAAGGCAAGGCAAGAAAAAGCAAGAAAATGTAAGAAAAGGCAAGAAAAGGCAAGAAAAGGCAAGAAAAGTCAAGGCAAGGCAAGGCAAGCCAAGAAAGGCAAGGCAAGGCAGGCAAGGCAAGGCAAGGCAAGGAAAGGAAAAAAAAAGGCAAGAAAAGGCAAGAAAAGGGAAGAAAAGGCAAAGCCAGACAAGAAAAGGGAAGAAAAGGCAAGAAAAAGCAAGGCAAGGCAAGGCAAGAAAAGGCAGAGAAAGAAAAGGCAAGGAAAGAAAAGGCAAGAAAAGGCAAGAAAAGTCAAGGCAAGAAAAGGCAAGGCAAGAAAAGGAAAGGAAACGAAAAGGCAAGAAAAGGCAAGGCAAGAAAAGGCAAGGCAAGGCAAGAAAAGGCAAGAAAAGAAAATCCAAGAAAAGACAAGAAAAGAAAAGGCAAGAAAAGGCCACGCAAGAAAAGGCAAGGCAAGAAAAGGCAAGAAAAGTCAGGCAAGTAAAGGCAAGTAAAGGCAAGGCAAGAAAAGGCAAGAAAAGGAAAGGAAGGAAAGGAAAGGCAAGAGAAGGCAAAGCAAGGCAAGTCATGGCAAGAAAAGGCAAGGCAAGAATAGGCAAGAAAATGCAAGAAAAGAAAAGCGAAGAAAAGGCAAGAAAAGTCAAGGCAAGAAAAGTCAAGGCAAGAAAAGTCAAGGCAAGAAAAGGCAAGAAATGGCAGGCAAGGAAAGGCAAGTAAAGGCAAGGCAAGAAAAAGCAAGAAAAGGCAAGAAAAGGCAAGTCAAGGCAAGGCAAGAAAAGTCAAGAAAAGGCAAGAAAAGAAAAGGCAAGGCAAGGCAAGAAAAGGCAAGGTAAGAAAAGGCAATAAAAGGCAGGAAAAGGGAAGGAAAGGGAAGGCAAGGCAAGGAAAAGCAAGAAAAGAAAAGGCAAGAAAAGCCAAGAGAAGAAAATGCAAGGCAAGAAAAGGCAAGAAAAGGCAAGAAATGGAAAGGCAAGAAAAGAAAAGGCAAGAAAAAGCAAGAAAAGGCAAGGCAAGGAAAGGCAAGGCAAGAAAAAGCAAGGCAAGGCAAGGTAAGACAAGGCAAGAAAAGGCAAGGTAAGAAAAGGCAAGAAAAGACAAGAAAAAAAAAGGCAAGAAAAGGCAAGGCAAGAAAAGGCAAGGCAAGAAAAGGCAAGAAATGGCAAGAAAAGGCAAGTCAAGGCAAGGCAAGAAAAGTCAAGAAAAGGCAAGTAAAGAAAAGGCAAGAAAAGGCAAGAAAAGGCAAGTAAAGAAAAGCCAAGAAAAGGCAAGGTAAGAAAAGGCAATAAAAGGCAAGAAAAGGGAAGGAAAGGGAAGGCAAGGCAAGGAAAAGCAAGAAAAGAAAAGGCAAGAAAAGAAAAGGCAAGAAAAGCCAAGAGAAGGAAACGCAAGAAAAGGCAAGAAAAAAAACGGCAAGAAAAAAAAAGGCAAGAAAAAGCAAGAAAAGGCAAGGCAAGGAAAGGCAAGGCAAGAAAAAGCAAGGCAAGGAAAGGCAAGGCAAGGCAAGGCAAGAAAAGGCTAGGTAAGAAAAGGCAAGAAAAGGCAAGAAAAGGCAAGGAAAGAAAAAGCAAGGCAAGAAAAGGCAAGGCAAGGCAAGAAAAGGCAAGGAAAGGCAAGGCAAGAAAAGGCAAGGTAAGAAAAGGCAAGGCAAGGCAAGAAAAGGCAAGAAAAGAAAAGGCAAGACAAGGCAGGCAAGTAAAGGCAAGTAATGGCAAGGCATGAAAAGGGAAGTCAAGAAAAAGCAAGGAAAGGAAAGGCAAGGGAAGACAAGGCAAGAAAAGGCACGGCAAGGCAAGGCAAGGCATGGCAAGGAAAGGCAAGGCAAGAATAGGCAAGAAAAGGCAAGAAAAGAAAAGCGAAGAAAAGGCAAGAAAAGTCAAGGCAAGAAAAGTCAAGGCAAGAAAAGTCAAGGCAAGAAAAGTCAAGGCAAGAAAAGGCAAGAAATGGCAGGCAAGGAAAGGCAAGTAAAGGCAAGGCAAGAAAAAGCAAAAAAAGGCAAGAAAAGGCAAGTCAAGGCAAGGCAAGAAAAGTCAAGAAAAGGCAAGAAAAGAAAAGGCAAGGCAAGGCAAGAAAAGGCAAGGTAAGAAAAGGCAATAAAAGGCAGGAAAAGGGAAGGAAAGGGAAGGCAAGGCAAGGAAAAGCAAGAAAAGAAAAGGCAAGAAAAGCCAAGAGAAGAAAATGCAAGGCAAGAAAAGGCAAGAAAAGGCAAGAAAAGGAAAGGCAAGAAAAGAAAAGGCAAGGCAAGGCAAGAAAAGGCAAGGTAAGAAAAGGCAAGAAAAGGCAAGAAAATAAAAGGCAAGAAAAGGCAAGGCAAGAAAAGGCAAGGCAAGAAAAGGCAAGAAATGGCAAGAAAAGGCAAGTCAAGGCAAGGCAAGAAAAGTCAAGAAAAGGCAAGAAAAGAAAAGGCAAGAAAAGGCAAGAAAAGGCAAGTAAAGAAAAGCCAAGAAAAGGCAAGGTAAGAAAAGGCAATAAAAGGCAAGAAAAGGGAAGGAAAGGGAAGGCAAGGCAAGGAAAAGCAAGAAAAGAAAAGGCAAGAAAAGAAAAGGCAAGAAAAGCCAAGAGAAGGAAAGGCAAGAAAAGGCAAGAAAAAAAAAGGCAAGAAAAAAAAAGGCAAGAAAAAGCAAGAAAAGGCAAGGCAAGGAAAGGCAAGGCAAGAAAAAGCAAGGCAAGGAAAGGCAAGGCAAGGCAAGGCAAGAAAAGGCAAGGTAAGAAAAGGCAAGAAAAGGCAATAAAAGGCAAGGCAAGAAAAGGCAAGTCAAGAAAAAGCAAGGAAAGGAAAGGCAAGGGAAGGCAAGGCAAGAAAAGGCACGGCAAGGCAAGGCAAGGCATGGCAAGGAAAGGCAAGGCAAGAATAGGCAAGAAAAGGCAAGAATAGAAAAGCAAAGAAAAGGCAAGAAAAGTCAAGGCAAGAAAAGTCAAGGCAAGAAAACGCAAGAAAAGGCAAGGCAAGGAAAGAAAAGTCAAGAAAAGTCAAGAAAAGGCAAGAAGAAGCATGACAAGTAAATGCAAGGTAAGAAAAGGCAAGGCAAGAAATGGCAAGGCAAGGCAAGAAAAGGCAAGGCAAGAAAAGGCAAGGCAAGGCAAAAAAACCAAGAAAATGCAAGAAAAGGCAAGAAAAGGCAAGGCAAGAAAAGGCAAGGCAAGGCAAGAAAAGGCAAGGAAAGGCAAGGCAAGGGAAGGGAAGGCAAGGCAAGGCAAGGCAAGGCAAGGCAAGAAAAGGGAAGAAAAGGCAAGGCAAAGCAAGGAAAAGCAAGAAAAGAAAAGGCAAGAAAACGCAAGAGAAGAAAAGGCAAGGCAAGAAAAGGCAAGAAAAGACAAGGCAAGAAAAGGCAAGGCAAGGCAAGGCAAGGCAAGACAAGGCAAGAAAAGGCAAGGCAAGTCAAGAAAAGGCAAGGCAAAAAAGGGCAAGAAAAAGCAAGAAAAGAAAAGGCAAGTCAAGGCAAGGGAAAGGAAGGCAAGGCAAGGCAAGAAAAGGCAAGAAAAGGCAAGGCAAGAAAAGGCAAGACAAGAAAAGGCAAGGCAAGAAAAGGCAAGAAAATGCAAGGCAAGAAAATTCAAGAAAAGGCAAGGCAAGGCAAGAAAAGGCAAGAAATGGAAAGGAAAGGAAAGGCAAGGGAAGACAAGAAAAGGCAATGCATGGCAAGAAAAGGCAAAGAAAGGAAAGGCAATGAAAGGCAATGAAAGGCAAGGAAAGGCAAGACAAGGTAAGGCAAGGCAAGGCAAGGCAAAAAATGCCAAGGCAAGAAAAGGCAAGGCAAGAAAAGGCAAGAAAAGGCAAGGCAAGAAAAGGCAAGAAATGGAAAGGAAAGGAAAGGCAAGGGAAGGGAAGGCAAGGCAAGTCATGGCAAGAAAAGGCAAGGCAAGAAAAGGCAAGAAAAGGCAAGGCAAGGCAAGGCAAGGCAAGAAAAGGCAAGAAAAGGCAAGGAAAGAAAAGGCAATAAAAGGCAAGAAAAGGCAAGGCAAGAAAAGGCAAGGCTAGAAAAGGCAAGGCAAGAAAAGACAAGGCAAGGCAAGAAAAGGGAAGAAAAGGCAAAGCCAGACAAGAAAAGGGAAGAAAAGGCAAGAAAAAGCAAGGCAAGGTAAGAAAAGGCAAGAAAAATCAAGAAAAGAAAAGGCAAGTAAAGGCAAGGCAAGAAAAGGCAAGAAAAGGCAAGGCAAGAAAAGGCAAGGCAAGGAAAGAAAAGGCAAGAAAAGGCAAGAAAACACAAGGCAAGGAAAGGCAAGGCAAGAAAAGGCAAGAAAAGAAAAGTCAAGAAAAGGCAAGAAAATAAAAGGCAAGAAAAGGCAAGAAAAGGCAAGAAAAGGCAAGGCAAGGCAAGGCAAGGCAAGGCAAGGCAAGGCAAGGCAAGGCAAGGCAAGGCAAGGCAAGGCAAGGAAAGGCAAGGAAAGGCAAGGAAAGGCAAGGAAAGGCAAGGCAAGGCAAGGCAAGGCAAGGCAAGAAAAGGCAAGGCAAGAAAAGGCAAGGTAAAAAAAACTTGAAAATGCAAGAAAAGGCAAGAAAAGAAAAGGCAAGTCTGGCAAGGCAAGAAAAGCTAAGAAAAGGCAAGGCAAGAAAAGGCAAGAAAAGGCAAGGCAAGGCAAGGGAAGGCAAGGCAAGGCAAGGCAAGGCAAGGCAAGAAAAGGGAAGAAAAGGCAAGGCAAAGCAAGGAAAACAAGAAAAGAAAAGGCAAGAAAAGAAAAGGCAAGAAAACGCAACAGAAGAAAAGGCAAGGCAAGAAAAGGCAAGAAAAGACAAGGCAAGAAAAGGCAAGGCAAGGCAAGGCAAGACAAGGCAAGAAAAGGCAAGAAAAGGCAAGAAAAGGCAAGGCAAGTCAAGAAAAGGCAAGGCAAAAAAGGGCAAGGAAAAGCAAGGAAAAAAAAGGCAAGTCAAGGCAAGGGAAAGGAAGGCAAGGCAAGGCAAGAAAAGGCAAGAAAATGCAAGGCAAGAAAATTCAAGAAAAGGCAAGGCAAGGCAAGGCAAGGCAAAGAAAGGCAAGAAAAGGCAAGAAAAAACAAGAAAAGACAAGAAAAGGCAATGCATGGCAAGAAAAGGTAAAGAAAGGAAAGGCATTTAAAGGCAATGAAAGGCAAGGCAAGGCAAGACAAGGTAAGGCAAGGCAAGGCAAGGCAATAAATGCCAAGGCAAGAAAAGGGAAGGTAAGAAAATGCAAGAAAAGGCAAGGCAAGAAAAGGCAAGAAAAGGCAAGAAAAGAAAAGCCAAGAAAAGGCAAGAAAAGAAAAAGCAAGAAACGGCAAAGCAAGAAAAGGCAAGAAAAGGCAAGGCAAGGCAAGGTAAGAAAAAAGGCAAGGCAAGAAAAGGCAAGAAAAGGCAAGGCAAGAAAAGGCAAGACAAGAAAAGGCAAGGCAAGAAAAGGCAAGAAAATGCAAGGCAAGAAAAGGCAAGAAAAGGCAAGGCAAGGCAAGGCAAGAGAAGGCAAGGCTAGAAAAGACAAGAAAAAGCAAGAAAATGCAAGGCAAGAAAAGACAAGAAAAAGCAAGAAAAGGCAAGGCAAGAAAAGACAAGAAAAAGCAAGAAAAGGCAAGGCAAGAAAAGGCAAAAAAAAGCAAGGCAAGAAAAGGCAAGAAAAGAAAAGGCAAGAAAAGGCAAGACAAGAAAAGGCAAGGCAAGAATAGGCAAGAAAATGCAAGGCAAGAAATGTCAAGAAAAGGCAAGAAAAGGCAATGCAAGGCAAGGCAAAGAAAGGCAAGTCAAGGCAAGAAAAAACAAAAAAAGGCAAGAAAAGGCAATGTATGGCAAGAAAAGGCAAAGAAAGGAAAGGCAATGAAAGGCAATGAAAGGCAAGGAAAGGCAAGACAAGGTAAGGCAAGGCAAGGCAAGGCAAAAAATGCCAAGGCAAGAAAAGGCAAGGCATGAAAATGCAAGAAAAGGCAAGGCAAGAAAAGGCAAGAAATGGAAAGGAAAGGAAAGGCAAGGGAAGGGAAGGCAAGGCAAGTCATGGCAAGAAAAGGCAAGAAAAGGCAAGGAAAGAAAAGTCATGGGAAGAAAAGGCAAAAAACGTAGAGGAAATGAAAGGCAAGGAAAGGAAAGCAAGGCAAGGCAAGAAAAAGCAAGAAAATGTAAGAAAAGGCAAGAAAAGGCAAGAAAAGGCAAGAAAAGTCAAGGCAAGGCAAGGCAAGCCAAGAAAGGCAAGGCAAGGCAGGCAAGGCAAGGCAAGGCAAGGAAAGGAAAAAAAAAGGCAAGAAAAGGCAAGAAAAGGGAAGAAAAGGCAAAGCCAGACAAGAAAAGGGAAGAAAAGGCAAGAAAAAGCAAGGCAAGGCAAGGCAAGAAAAGGCAGAGAAAGAAAAGGCAAGGAAAGAAAAGGCAAGAAAAGGCAAGAAAAGTCAAGGCAAGAAAAGGCAAGGCAAGAAAAGGAAAGGAAACGAAAAGGCAAGAAAAGGCAAGGCAAGAAAAGGCAAGGCAAGGCAAGAAAAGGCAAGAAAAGAAAATCCAAGAAAAGACAAGAAAAGAAAAGGCAAGAAAAGGCCACGCAAGAAAAGGCAAGGCAAGAAAAGGCAAGAAAAGTCAGGCAAGTAAAGGCAAGTAAAGGCAAGGCAAGAAAAGGCAAGAAAAGGAAAGGAAGGAAAGGAAAGGCAAGAGAAGGCAAAGCAAGGCAAGTCATGGCAAGAAAAGGCAAGGCAAGAATAGGCAAGAAAATGCAAGAAAAGAAAAGCGAAGAAAAGGCAAGAAAAGTCAAGGCAAGAAAAGTCAAGGCAAGAAAAGTCAAGGCAAGAAAAGGCAAGAAATGGCAGGCAAGGAAAGGCAAGTAAAGGCAAGGCAAGAAAAAGCAAGAAAAGGCAAGAAAAGGCAAGTCAAGGCAAGGCAAGAAAAGTCAAGAAAAGGCAAGAAAAGAAAAGGCAAGGCAAGGCAAGAAAAGGCAAGGTAAGAAAAGGCAATAAAAGGCAGGAAAAGGGAAGGAAAGGGAAGGCAAGGCAAGGAAAAGCAAGAAAAGAAAAGGCAAGAAAAGCCAAGAGAAGAAAATGCAAGGCAAGAAAAGGCAAGAAAAGGCAAGAAATGGAAAGGCAAGAAAAGAAAAGGCAAGAAAAAGCAAGAAAAGGCAAGGCAAGGAAAGGCAAGGCAAGAAAAAGCAAGGCAAGGCAAGGTAAGACAAGGCAAGAAAAGGCAAGGTAAGAAAAGGCAAGAAAAGACAAGAAAAAAAAAGGCAAGAAAAGGCAAGGCAAGAAAAGGCAAGGCAAGAAAAGGCAAGAAATGGCAAGAAAAGGCAAGTCAAGGCAAGGCAAGAAAAGTCAAGAAAAGGCAAGTAAAGAAAAGGCAAGAAAAGGCAAGAAAAGACAAGTAAAGAAAAGCCAAGAAAAGGCAAGGTAAGAAAAGGCAATAAAAGGCAAGAAAAGGGAAGGAAAGGGAAGGCAAGGCAAGGAAAAGCAAGAAAAGAAAAGGCAAGAAAAGAAAAGGCAAGAAAAGCCAAGAGAAGGAAAGGCAAGAAAAGGCAAGAAAAAAAAAGGCAAGAAAAAAAAAGGCAAGAAAAAGCAAGAAAAGGCAAGGCAAGGAAAGGCAAGGCAAGAAAAAGCAAGGCAAGGAAAGGCAAGGCAAGGCAAGGCAAGAAAAGGCTAGGTAAGAAAAGGCAAGAAAAGGCAAGAAAAGGCAAGGAAAGAAAAAGCAAGGCAAGAAAAGGCAAGGCAAGGCAAGAAAAGGCAAGGAAAGGCAAGGCAAGAAAAGGCAAGGTAAGAAAAGGCAAGGCAAGGCAAGAAAAGGCAAGAAAAGAAAAGGCAAGACAAGGCAGGCAAGTAAAGGCAAGTAATGGCAAGGCATGAAAAGGGAAGTCAAGAAAAAGCAAGGAAAGGAAAGGCAAGGGAAGACAAGGCAAGAAAAGGCACGGCAAGGCAAGGCAAGGCATGGCAAGGAAAGGCAAGGCAAGAATAGGCAAGAAAAGGCAAGAAAAGAAAAGCGAAGAAAAGGCAAGAAAAGTCAAGGCAAGAAAAGTCAAGGCAAGAAAAGTCAAGGCAAGAAAAGGCAAGAAATGGCAGGCAAGGAAAGGCAAGTAAAGGCAAGGCAAGAAAAAGCAAGAAAAGGCAAGAAAAGGCAAGTCAAGGCAAGGCAAGAAAAGTCAAGAAAAGGCAAGAAAAGAAAAGGCAAGGCAAGGCAAGAAAAGGCAAGGTAAGAAAAGGCAATAAAAGGCAGGAAAAGGGAAGGAAAGGGAAGGCAAGGCAAGGAAAAGCAAGAAAAGAAAAGGCAAGAAAAGCCAAGAGAAGAAAAGGCAAGGCAAGAAAAGGCAAGAAAAGGCAAGAAAAGGAAAGGCAAGAAAAGAAAAGGCAAGGCAAGGCAAGAAAAGGCAAGGTAAGAAAAGGCAAGAAAAGGCAAGAAAATAAAAGGCAAGAAAAGGCAAGGCAAGAAAAGGCAAGGCAAGAAAAGGCAAGAAATGGCAAGAAAAGGCAAGTCAAGGCAAGGCAAGAAAAGTCAAGAAAAGGCAAGAAAAGAAAAGGCAAGAAAAGGCAAGAAAAGGCAAGTAAAGAAAAGCCAAGAAAAGGCAAGGTAAGAAAAGGCAATAAAAGGCAAGAAAAGGGAAGGAAAGGGAAGGCAAGGCAAGGAAAAGCAAGAAAAGAAAAGGCAAGAAAAGAAAAGGCAAGAAAAGCCAAGAGAAGGAAAGGCAAGAAAAGGCAAGAAAAAAAAAGGCAAGAAAAAAAAAGGCAAGAAAAAGCAAGAAAAGGCAAGGCAAGGAAAGGCAAGGCAAGAAAAAGCAAGGCAAGGAAAGGCAAGGCAAGGCAAGGCAAGAAAAGGCAAGGTAAGAAAAGGCAAGAAAAGGCAATAAAAGGCAAGGCAAGAAAAGGCAAGTCAAGAAAAAGCAAGGAAAGGAAAGGCAAGGGAAGGCAAGGCAAGAAAAGGCACGGCAAGGCAAGGCAAGGCATGGCAAGGAAAGGCAAGGCAAGAATAGGCAAGAAAAGGCAAGAATAGAAAAGCAAAGAAAAGGCAAGAAAAGTCAAGGCAAGAAAAGGCAAGGCAAGAAAAGGCAAGGCAAGAAAACGCAAGAAAAGGCAAGGCAAGGAAAGAAAAGTCAAGAAAAGTCAAGAAAAGGCAAGAAGAAGCATGACAAGAAAATGCAAGGTAAGAAAAGGCAAGGCAAGGCAAGGCAAGAAAAGGCAAGGCAAGAAAAGGCAAGGCAAAAAAACCAAGAAAATGCAAGAAAAGGCAAGAAAAGGCAAGGCAAGAAAAGGCAAGGCAAGGCAAGAAAAGGCAAGGAAAGGCAAGGTAAGGCAAGAAAAGGCAAGGAAAGGCAAGGCAAGGGAAGGGAAGGCAAGGCAAGGCAAGGCAAGGCAAGGCAAGAAAAGGGAAGAAAAGGCAAGGCAAAGCAAGGAAAAGCAAGAAAAGAAAAGGCAAGAAAACGCAAGAGAAGAAAAGGCAAGGCAAGAAAAGGCAAGAAAAGACAAGGCAAGAAAAGGCAAGGCAAGGCAAGGCAAGGCAAGACAAGGCAAGAAAAGGCAAGGCAAGTCAAGAAAAGGCAAGGCAAAAAAGGGCAAGAAAAAGCAAGAAAAGAAAAGGCAAGTCAAGGCAAGGGAAAGGAAGGCAAGGCAAGGCAAGAAAAGGCAAGAAAAGGCAAGGCAAGAAAAGGCAAGAAAAGAAAAGGCAAGGCAAGAAAAGGCAAGAAAATGCAAGGCAAGAAAATTCAAGAAAAGGCAAGGCAAGGCAAGAAAAGGCAAGAAATGGAAAGGAAAGGAAAGGCAAGGGAAGACAAGAAAAGGGAATGCATGGCAAGAAAAGGCAAAGAAAGGAAAGGCAATGAAAGGCAATGAAAGGCAAGGAAAGGCAAGACAAGGTAAGGCAAGGCAAGGCAAGGCAAAAAATGCCAAGGCAAGAAAAGGCAAGGCAAGAAAAGGCAAGAAAAGGCAAGGCAAGAAAAGGCAAGAAATGGAAAGGAAAGGAAAGGCAAGGGAAGGGAAGGCAAGGCAAGTCATGGCAAGAAAAGGCAAGGCAAGAAAAGGCAAGAAAAGGCAAGGCAAGGCAAGGCAAGGCAAGAAAAGGCAAGAAAAGGCAAGGAAAGAAAAGGCAATAAAAGGCAAGAAAAGGCAAGGCAAGAAAAGGCAAGGCTAGAAAAGGCAAGGCAAGAAAAGACAAGGCAAGGCAAGAAAAGGGAAGAAAAGGCAAAGCCAGACAAGAAAAGGGAAGAAAAGGCAAGAAAAAGCAAGGCAAGAAAAGGCAAGGAAAGGCAAGAAAAGGCAAGAAAAGGCAAGGCAAGGTAAGAAAAGGCAAGAAAAATCAAGAAAAGAAAAGGCAAGTAAAGGCAAGGCAAGAAAAGGCAAGAAAAGGCAAGGCAAGAAAAGGCAAGGCAAGGAAAGAAAAGGCAAGAAAAGGCAAGAAAACACAAGGCAAGGAAAGGCAAGGCAAGAAAAGGCAAGAAAAGAAAAGTCAAGAAAAGGCAAGAAAATAAAAGGCAAGAAAAGGCAAGAAAAGGCAAGAAAAGGCAAGGCAAGGCAAGGCAAGGCAAGGCAAGGCAAGGCAAGGCAAGGCAAGGCAAGGCAAGGCAAGGCAAGGCAAGGCAAGGAAAGGCAAGGAAAGGCAAGGCAAGGCAAGGCAAGGCAAGAAAAGGCAAGGCAAGAAAAGGCAAGGCAAGAAAAGGCAAGGCAAAAAAAACTTGAAAATGCAAGAAAAGGCAAGAAAAGAAAAGGCAAGTCTGGCAAGGCAAGAAAAGCTAAGAAAAGGCAAGGCAAGAAAAGGCAAGAAAAGGCAAGGCAAGGCAAGAAAAGGCAAGGCAAGGCAAGGGAAGGCAAGGCAAGGCAAGGCAAGGCAAGGCAAGAAAAGGGAAGAAAAGGCAAGGCAAAGCAAGGAAAACAAGAAAAGAAAAGGCAAGAAAAGAAAAGGCAAGAAAACGCAACAGAAGAAAAGGCAAGGCAAGAAAAGGCAAGAAAAGACAAGGCAAGAAAAGGCAAGGCAAGGCAAGGCAAGACAAGGCAAGAAAAGGCAAGAAAAGGCAAGAAAAGGCAAGGCAAGTCAAGAAAAGGCAAGGCAAAAAAGGGCAAGGAAAAGCAAGGAAAAAAAAGGCAAGTCAAGGCAAGGGAAAGGAAGGCAAGGCAAGGCAAGAAAAGGCAAGAAAATGCAAGGCAAGAAAATTCAAGAAAAGGCAAGGCAAGGCAAGGCAAGGCAAAGAAAGGCAAGAAAAGGCAAGAAAAAACAAGAAAAGACAAGAAAAGGCAATGCATGGCAAGAAAAGGTAAAGAAAGGAAAGGCATTTAAAGGCAATGAAAGGCAAGGCAAGGCAAGACAAGGTAAGGCAAGGCAAGGCAAGGCAATAAATGCCAAGGCAAGAAAAGGGAAGGTAAGAAAATGCAAGAAAAGGCAAGGCAAGAAAAGGCAAGAAAAGGCAAGAAAAGAAAAGCCAAGAAAAGGCAAGAAAAGAAAAAGCAAGAAACGGCAAAGCAAGAAAAGGCAAGAAAAGGCAAGGCAAGGCAAGGTAAGAAAAAAGGCAAGGCAAGAAAAGGCAAGAAAAGGCAAGGCAAGAAAAGGCAAGACAAGAAAAGGCAAGGCAAGAAAAGGCAAGAAAATGCAAGGCAAGAAAAGGCAAGAAAAGGCAAGGCAAGGCAAGGCAAGAGAAGGCAAGGCTAGAAAAGACAAGAAAAAGCAAGAAAATGCAAGGCAAGAAAAGACAAGAAAAAGCAAGAAAAGGCAAGGCAAGAAAAGACAAGAAAAAGCAAGAAAAGGCAAGGCAAGAAAAGGCAAAAAAAAGCAAGGCAAGAAAAGGCAAGAAAAGAAAAGGCAAGAAAAGGCAAGACAAGAAAAGGCAAGGCAAGAATAGGCAAGAAAATGCAAGGCAAGAAATGTCAAGAAAAGGCAAGAAAAGGCAATGCAAGGCAAGGCAAAGAAAGGCAAGTCAAGGCAAGAAAAAACAAAAAAAGGCAAGAAAAGGCAATGTATGGCAAGAAAAGGCAAAGAAAGGAAAGGCAATGAAAGGCAATGAAAGGCAATGCAAGGCAAGGCAAGGTAAGGCAACGCAAGGCAAGGCAAAAAATGCCAAGGCAAGAAAAGGCAAGATAAGAAAAGGCAAGAAAAGGCAGGCAAGTAAAGGCAAGTAAAGGCAAGGCAAGAAAAGGCAAGAAATGGAAAGGAAAGGAAAGGCAAGGGAAGGCAAGGCATGACAAGTCATGGCAAGAAAAGGCAAGGCAAGAAAAGGAAGTAAAAGGCAAGAAAAGAAAAGCTAAGAAAAGGCAAGAAAAGAAAAAGCAAGAAACGGCAAAGCAAGGGAAGGCAAGGCAAGGCAAGGCAAGGCAAGGCAAGGCAAGAAAAGGCAAGAAAAGAAAAGGCAAGAAAAGGCAAGAATAGAAAAGGCAAGGCAAGAAAAGGCAAGAAAATGCAAGGCAAGAAAAGTCAAGAAAAGGCAAGAAAAGGCAAGGCTAGGCAAGGCAAGGAAAGGAAAGCCAAGGGAAGGAAAGGCAAGGAAAGGCAAGGCAAGGCAAGGCAAGAAAAGGCAAGAAAAGGCAAGTAAAGGCAAGGTAAGAAAAGGCAAGAAAAGGCAAGGCAAGGCAAGGCAAGGCAAGGCAAGGCAAGGCAAGGCAAGGCAAGGCAAGGCAAGGCAAGGAAAAGAAAAGAAAAGAAAAGAAAAGAAAAGAAAAGAAAAGAAAAGAAAAGAAAAGAAAAGAAAAGAAAAGAAAAGAAAAGAAAAGAAAAGAAAAGAAAAGAAAAGAAAAGAAAAGAAAAGAAAAGAAAAGAAAAGAAAAGAAAAGAAAAGAAAAGAAAAGAAAAGAAAAGAAAAGAAAAGAAAAGAAAAGAAAAGAAAAGAAAAGAAAAGAAAAGAAAAGAAAAGAAAAGAAAAGAAAAGAAAAGAAAAGAAAAGAAAAGAAAAGAAAAGAAAAGAAAAGAAAAGAAAAGAAAAGAAAAGAGAAGAGAAGAGAAGAGAAGAAAAGAGAAGAGAAGAGAAGAGAAGAAAAGAAAAGAAAAGAAAAGAAAAGAAAAGAAAAGAAAAGAAAAGAAAAGAAAAGAAAAGAAAAGAAAAGAAAAGAAAAGAAAAGAAAAGAAAAGAAAAGAAAAGAAAAGAAAAGAAAAGAAAAGAAAAGAAAAGAAAAGAAAAGAAAAGAAAAGAAAAGAAAAGAAAAGAAAAGAAAAGAAAAGAAAAGAAAAGAAAAGGCAAGGCAAGGCAAGGCAAGAAAAGGCAAGGCAAGAAAAGACAAGGCAAGGCAAGAAAAGGGAAGAAAATAAAAGCCAAGAAAAGGCAAGGCAAGAAAAGACAAGGCAAGGCAAGAAAAGGGAAGAAAATAAAAGCCAAGAAAAGGCAAGAAAAGGAAAGGAAAGGAAAGGAAAGGAAAGGAAAGGCAAGGAAAGAGAATTAAAGGCAAGAAAAGGGAAGGAAAGGCAAGGCAAGGCAAGGAAAAGCAAGAATAGAAAAGGCAAGAAAAGAAAAGGCAAGAAAAGCCAAGAGAAGAAAAGGCAAGGCAAGAAAAGGCAAGAAAAGGCAAGAAAAGGCAAGGCAAGAAAAGAAAAGGCAAGAAAAATCAAGGAAAGAAAAGGCAAGTAAAGGCAAGGCAAGAAAAGGCAAGAAAAGGCAAGGCAAGAAAAGGCAGGGAAAGAAAAGGCAAGGCAAGTAAAGGCAAGAAAAGGCAAGGCTAGAAAAGGCAAGGCAAGGAAAGAAAAGGCAAGGCGAGGCAACGCAAGGCGAGAAAAGGCAAGGTAAGAAAAGGCAAGGCAAGGCAAGAAAAGGGAAGAAAAGAAAAGCCAAGAAAAGGCAAGAAAATAAAAGGCAAGAAAAGGCAAGGCAAGAAAAGGCAAGGCAAGAAAAGGCAACAAAATACAGGCAAGTCAGGGCAAGTAATGGCAAGGCAAGAAAAGGCAAGAAAGGGAAAGGAAAGGCAAGGCAAGGCAATGCAAGGCAAGGCCAGGCAAGGCAAGAAAAGGCAAGGCAAGAAAAGGCAAGCCAAGAAAAGGCAAGGCAAGGCAAGGCAAGGCAAGAAAAGGCAAGAAAAGGCAAGAAAAGGCAAGAAAAGGCAAGAAAAGGCAAGAAGAATCAAGACAAGAAAAGGCAAGGCAAGAAATGGCAAGGCAAGAAAAGGCAAGGAAAGAAAAGGAAAGAAAAGGCAAGGCAAGAAAAGGCAAGGCAAGAAAAAAACAAGGCAAAAAAAGACCAGAAAAGGCAAGAAAGGGCAAGAAAAGAAAAGGCAAGAATGGCAAGGCAAGAAAATCCAAGTAAAGGCAAGGCAAGAAAAGGCAAGAAAAGGCAAGGCAAGAAAAGGCAAGAAAAGGCAAGAGAAGTCAAGGCAAAAAAAGGGAAGAAAAGGCAAGACAAGGCAAGGAAAGGCAAGGAAAGCCAAGGAAGCGAAAGGCAAGGAAAGGCAAGGAAAGGAAAGGAAAGGAAAGGGAAGGGAAAGAAAGGCAAGGCAAGGCAAGAAAAGGCAAGAAAAGGCGGGAAAAGAAAACCCAAGAAAAGGAAAGAAAAGGCAAGAAGAAGCAAGACAAGAAAAGGCAAGGCAAGAAAAGGCAAGGCAAGAAATGGCAAGGCAAGAAAATGCAACAAAGGCAAGGGAAGAAAAGGCAAGAAAAGGCAAGTCAAGAAAAGACAAGGAAAGAAAAGGAAAGAAAAGGCAAGGCAAGAAAAGGCAAGAAAAGGCAAGGCAAGAAAAGGCAAGGAAAGAAAAGGAAAGAAAAGGCAAGTCAAGAAAAGGCAAGGAAATAAAAGGAAAGAAAAGGCAAGGCAAGGCAAGGCAAGAAAAGGCAAGGCAAGAAAAGGCAAGAAAAGGCAAGAAAAGGCAAGGAAAGGCAAGGCAATGCAAGGCAAGGCACGGCAAGGCAAGCCAAGGCAAGGCAAGTCAAGAAAAGGCAAGGAAAGGCAAGGCAAGAAAAGGGAAGAAAAAGCAAGGCAAGAAAAGGGAAGAAAAGGCAAGGCAAGAAAAGGCAAGAAAAGGCAAGGCAAGAAAAGGCAAGGAAAGAAAAGGAAAGAAAAGGCAAGGCAAGAAAAGGCAAGAAAAGGCAAGGCAAGAAAAGGCAAGCCAAGAAAAGGCAAGGCAAGGCAAGGCAAGGGAAGAAAAGGCAAGAAAAGGCAAGAAAAGGCAAGAAAAGGCAAGAAGAATCAAGACAAGAAAAGGCAAGGCAAGAAATGGCAAGGCAAGAAAAGGCAAGGAAAGAAAAGGAAAGAAAAGGCAAGGCAAGAAAACGCAAGGCAAGAAAAAAACAAGGCAAAAAAAGACAAGAAAAGGCAAGAAAGGGCAAGAAAAGAAAAGGCAAGAATGGCAAGGCAAGAAAATCCAAGTAAAGGCAAGGCAAGAAAAGGCAAGAAAAGGCAAGAAAAGGCAAGAAAAGTCAAGGCAAAAAAAGGGAAGAAAAGGCAAGACAAGGCAAGGAAAGGCAAGGAAAGCCAAGGAAGGGAAAGGCAAGGAAAGGCAAGGCAAGGAAAGGTAAGGGAAGGGAAAGAAAGGCAAGGCAAGGCAAGAAAAGGCAAGAAAAGGCGGGAAAAGAAAACCCAAGAAAAGGAAAGAAAAGGCAAGAAGAAGCAAGACAAGAAAAGGCAAGGCAAGAAAAGGCAAGGCAAGAAATGGCAAGGCAAGAAAATGCAATAAAGTCAAGGGAAGAAAAGGCAAGAAAAGGCAAGTCAAGAAAAGGCAAGGAAATAAAAGTAAAGAAAAGGCAAGGCAAGAAAAGGCAAGAAAAGGCAAGGCAAGAAAAGGCAAGAAAAGGCAAGAAAAGGCAAGGCAAGGCACGGCAAGGCAAGCCAAGGCAAGGCAAGTCAAGAAAAGGCAAGGAAAGGCAAGGCAAGAAAAGGGAAGAAAAAGCAAGGCAAGAAAAGGGAAGAACAGGCAAGGCAAGAAAAGGCAAGAAAAGGCAAGGCAAGAAAAGGCAAGAAAAGGCAAGTCAAGAAAAGGTAAGGAAAGGCAAGGCAAGGAAAGGCAAGTCAAGAAAAGGCAAGGAAAGGCAAGGCAAGAAAAGGGAAGAAAAAGCAAGGCAAGAAAGGGAAGAAAAGGCAAGGCATGGCAAGGAAAGGACAGGCAAGGCAAGGGAAGATAGGGCAAGAAAAGGCAAGGAAAGACAAGGAAAGGAAAGGAAAGGCAAGGGAAAGAAAGGCAAGAAAAGGCAAGGCAAGGCAAGAAAAGGCAAGAAAAGGCAAGAAAAGGCAAGAAAAGGAAAGAAAAGGCAAGAAAAGGAAAGAAAAGGCAAGGCAAGAAAAGGCAAGGCAAGAAAAGGCAAGAAAAGGCAAGGCAAGAAAAGGCAAGAAAAGGCAAGAAAAGGCAAGAAAAGGCAAGGAAAGGCAAGGAAAGGCAAGGAAAGGCAAGGCAAGGCAAGGCAAGGCAAGGCAAGGCAAGGAAAGGCAAGGAAAGGCAAGGGAAGAAAAGGGAAGAAAAAGCAAGGCAAGAAAAGGGAAGAAAAGGCAAGGCAAGGCAAGGAATGGACAGGCAAGGCCAGGGAAGATAAGGCAAGAAAAGGCAATGCAGGGCAAGGCAAAGAAAGGAAAGGCAAGGGAAAGAAAGGCAAGGAAAGCCAAGGAAGGGAAAGGCAAGGAAAGCAAGGAAAAGGCAAGAAAAGGCAAGGCAAGAAATGGCAAGGCAAGAAAATGCAAAGCAAGGCAAGGCAAGGCAAGGCAAGGCAACAAAAGGCAATAAAAGGCAAGGAAAGAAAAGGCAAGAAAAGGCAAGAAAAGGCAAGGCAAGAAAAGGCAAGGCAAGAAAAGGCAAGAAAAGGCAAGAAAAGGCAAGAAAAGGCAAGGCAAGAAAAGGCATGGCAAGAAAAGGCAAGAAAAGGCAAGGCAAGAAAAGGCAAGGCAAGAAAAGACAAGAAAAAGCAAGGCAAGGCAAGAAAAGAAAATCCATGAAAAGGCAAGGTAAGAAAAGGCAAGGCAAGAAAAGGCAAGGAAAGGCAAGGCAATAAAAGGCAAGAAAATGCAAGAAAAGGCAAGAAAAGTCAAGGCACGGCAAGGCAAGAAAAGTCAAGGCATGGTAAGGCAAGGCATGAAAAGGGAAGTCAAGAAAAGGCAAGGAAAGGGAAGGCAATAAAAGGGAAGAAAAGTCAAGGCAAGAAAAGGGAAGAAAAGGCAAGAAAAGGCAAGGAAAGCCAAGGAAAGCCAAGGAATGGAAAGGCAAGGAAAGGCAAGGAAAGGCAAGGAAAGGGAAGGGAAAGAAAGGCAAGGCAAGGCAAGGCAAGGCAACAAAAGGCAATAAAAGGCAAGGAAAGAAAAGGCAAGAAAAGGCAAGAAAAGGCAAGGCAAGAAAAGGCAAGGCAAGAAAAGGCAAGAAAAGGCAAGAAAAGGCAAGAAAAGGCAAGGCAAGAAAAGGCATGGCAAGAAAAGGCAAGAAAAGGCAAGGCAAGAAAAGGCAAGGCAAGAAAAGACAAGAAAAAGCAAGGCAAGGCAAGAAAAGAAAATCCATGAAAAGGCAAGGTAAGAAAAGGCAAGGCAAGAAAAGGCAAGGAAAGGCAAGGCAATAAAAGGCAAGAAAATGCAAGAAAAGGCAAGAAAAGTCAAGGCACGGCAAGGCAAGAAAAGTCAAGGCAAGGTAAGGCAAGGCATGAAAAGGGAAGTCAAGAAAAGGCAAGGAAAGGGAAGGCAATAAAAGGGAAGAAAAGTCAAGGCAAGAAAAGGGAAGAAAAGGCAAGAAAAGGCAAGGAAAGCCAAGGAAAGCCAAGGAATGGAAAGGCAAGGAAAGGCAAGGAAAGGCAAGGAAAGGGAAGGGAAAGAAAGGCAAGGCAAGGCAAGGCAAGGCAACAAAAGGCAATAAAAGGCAAGGAAAGAAAAGGCAAGAAAAGGCAAGAAAAGGCAAGGCAAGAAAAGGCAAGGCAAGAAAAGGCAAGAAAAGGCAAGAAAAGGCAAGAAAAGGCAAGGCAAGAAAAGGCATGGCAAGAAAAGGCAAGAAAAGGCAAGGCAAGAAAAGGCAAGGCAAGAAAAGACAAGAAAAAGCAAGGCAAGGCAAGAAAAGAAAATCCATGAAAAGGCAAGGTAAGAAAAGGCAAGGCAAGAAAAGGCAAGGAAAGGCAAGGCAATAAAAGGCAAGAAAATGCAAGAAAAGGCAAGAAAAGTCAAGGCACGGCAAGGCAAGAAAAGTCAAGGCAAGGTAAGGCAAGGCATGAAAAGGGAAGTCAAGAAAAGGCAAGGAAAGGGAAGGCAATAAAAGGGAAGAAAAGTCAAGGCAAGAAAAGGGAAGAAAAGGCAAGAAAAGGCAAGGAAAGCCAAGGAAAGCCAAGGAATGGAAAGGCAAGGAAAGGCAAGGAAAGGCAAGGAAAGGGAAGGGAAAGAAAGGCAAGGCAAGGCAAGAAAAGGCAAGAAAAGGCAATGCAAGGCAAGGCAAAGAAAGGCAAGGCAAGGGAAAGAAAGGCAAGGAAAGCAAAGGAAGGGGAAGGTAAGGAAAGCAAGGAAAGGAAAGGAAAGGGAAGGGAAAGAAAGGCAAGGCAAGGCAAGGCAAGGCAAGAAAAGGCAAGGCAAGAAAAGAAAAGGCAAGAAAAATCAAGAAAAGAAAAGACAAGTAAAGGCAAGGCAAGAAAAGGCATGAAAAGGCAAGGAAAGAAAAGGCAAGAAAAGGCAAGAAAAGGCAAGGCAAGAAAAGGCAAGGCAAGAAAAGGCAAGAAAAGGCAAGAAAGGCAAGAAAAGGCAAGAAAAGCCAAGGCAAGTAAAGAAAAGGCAAGAAAAGGCAAGAAAAGGCAAGGCAAGAAAAGGCAAGGCAAGAAAAGGCAAGAAAAGGCAAGAAAGGCAAGAAAAGGCAAGAAAAGGCAAGGCAAGTAAAGAAAAGGCAAGAAAAATCAAGAAAAGAAAAGACAAGTAAAGGCAAGGCAAGAAAAGGCAAGAAAAGGCAAGGCAAGTAAAGGCAAGAAAAGGCAAGGAAAGAAAAGGGAAGGAATGAAAAGGCAAGAAAAGGCAAGAAAAGGCAAGGCAAGAAAAGGCAAGAAAAAGAAAGGAAAGAAAAGGCAAGGCAAGAAAAGGCAAGAAAAGGCAAGAAAAGGCAAGGCAAGAAAAGGCAAGGCAAGAATAGGCAAGAAAAAGCAAGGCAAGAAAACGCAAGGCAAGAAAAGGCAAGAAAAGGCAAGAGAAGGAAAGGCAAGGAAAGAAAAGGCAAGAAAAGGCAAGAAAAGGCAAGGCAAGAAAAGGCAGGGAAAGAAAAGGCAAGGAAAGAAAATGCAAGAAAAGGCAAGAAAAGGCAAGAAAAGGCAAGGTAAGAAAAGGCAAGAAAAGGCAAGAAAAGGCAAGAAGGGAAAAGCCAAGAAAACGCAAGAAAATAAAAGGCAAGAAAAGGCAAGGCAAGAAAAGGCAAGGCAAGAAAAGGCAAGAAAAGACAGGCAAGTAAGTGCAAGTAATGGCAAGGCAAGAAAAGGCAAGAAAGGGAAAGGCAATAAAGGAAAGGTAAGAAAAGGCAAGGCAAGGCAAGGCAAGAAAAGGTAAGGCAAGGAAAGGGAAGGAAAGGCAATAAAAGGCAAGAAAAGGGAAGAAAAGGCAAGAAAAGGCAAGAAAAGGCAAGGCAAGGCAAGGCAAGGCAAGGCAAGAAAAGGCAAGAAAAAGCAAGGCAAGGCAAGAAAAGAAAATCCATGAAAAGGCAAGGTAAGAAATAGCAAGGCAAGAAAAGGCAAGAAAAGGCAAGGCAAGAAAAGGAAAGGAAAGGCAAGGAAAGGCAATAAAAGGCAAAAAAATGCAAGAAAAGGCAAGAAAAGGCAAGGCACGGCAAGGCAAGAAAAGTCAAGGGAAGGTAAGGCAAGGCATGAAAAGGCAAGTCAAGAAAAGGCAAGGAAATGGAAGGCAAGAAAAGGGAAGAAAAGTCAAGGCAAGAAAAGGGAAGAAAAGGCAAGAAAAGGCAAGGAAAGGCAAGGAAAGCCAAGGAAGGGAAAGGCAAGGGAAGGCAAGGAAAGGAAAGGAAAGGAAAGGGAAGGGAAAGAAAGGCAAGGCAAGGCAAGAAAAGGCAAGAAAAGGCAGGAAAAGAAAAGCCAAGAAAAGGCAAGAAAAGGCAAGAAGAAGCAAGACAAGAAAAGGCAAGGCAAGATAAGGCAAGGCAAGAAATGGCAAGGCAAGAAAAGGCAAGAAAAGGCAAGTCAAGAAAAGGCAAGAAAAGGCAAGGGAAGAAAAGGCAAGGGAAGAAAAGGCAAGAAAAGGCAAGAAAAGGCAAGAAAAGTCAAGGAAAGGCAAGGAAAGGCAAGGCAAGGCAAGGCAAGGCAAGCCAAGAAAAGGCAAGTCAAGAAAAGGCAAGGAAAGGCAAGGCAAGAAAAGGGAAGAAAAAGCAAGGCAAGAAAAGGGAAGAAAAGGCAAGGCAAGGCAAGGAAAGGACAGGCAAGGCAAGGGAAGATAAGGCAAGAAAAGGCAAGGAAAGACAAGGAAAGGAAAGGCAAGGTAAGAAAAGGCAAGGAAAGGCAAGAAAAGGCAAGGCAAGAAAAGGCAAGGTAAGAAAAGGCAAGGCAAGGCAAGAAAAGGCAAGAAAAGAAAAGCCAAGAAAAGGCAAGAAAATAAAAGGCAAGAAAAGGCAAGGCAAGAAAAGGCAAGGCAAGAAAAGGCAAGAAAAGGCAGGCAAGTAAGGGCAAGAAATGGCAAGGCAAAAAAAGGCAATTAAGGGAAAGGAAAGGAAAGGCAAGGGAAGGAACGGCAAGGCAAGGCAAGAAAGGGCAAGGCAAGGCAAGAAAAGGCAAGGCAAGAAAAGGCAAGAAAAGGCAAGGCAAGAAAAGGCAGGGAAAGAAAAGGCAAGGAAAGAAAAGGCAAGGAAAGGCAAGAAAAGGCAAGGCAAGAAAAGGCAAGGAAAGGCAAGAAAAGGCAAGGCAAGAAAAGGCAAGGTAAGAAAAGGCAAGGCAAGGCAAGAAAAGGCAAGAAAAGAAAAGCCAAGAAAAGGCAAGAAAATAAAAGGCAAGAAAAGGCAAGGCAAGAAAAGGCAAGGCAAGAAAAGGCAAGAAAAGGCAGGCAAGTAAGGGCAAGAAATGGCAAGGCAAAAAAAGGCAATTAAGGGAAAGGAAAGGAAAGGCAAGGGAAGGCACGGCAAGGCAAGGCAAGAAAGGGCAAGGCAAGGCAAGAAAAGGCAAGGCAAGAAAAGGCAAGATAAGGCAAGGCAAGAAAAGGCAGGGAAAGAAAAGGCAAGGCAAGAAAAGGCAAGAAAAGGCAAGAAAAGGCAAGAAGAAGCAAGACAAGAAAAGGCAAGGCAAGAAAAGGCAAGGCAAGAAAAGGCAAGGAAAGAAAAGGAAAGAAAAGGCAAGGCAAGAAAATGCAAGGCAAGAAAAAAACAAGGCAAAAAAGGGCAAGAAAAGGCAAGAATGGCAAGGATAGAAAATCCAAGTAAAGGCAAGGCAAGAAAAGCCAAGAAAAGGCAAGAAAAGGCAAGGCAATGCAAGGGAAGGCAAGGCAAGGCAAGGCAAGTCAAGAAAAAGCAAGAAAAGGCATGGCAAGGCAAGGTAAGGCAAGAAAAGGCAAGAAGAGAAAAGGCAAGAAAAAGCAAGAAAAGAAAATGCAAGTCAAGGCAAGGCAAAGGAAGGCAAGGCAAGGCAAGAAAAGGCAAGAAAAGGCAAGGCAAGAAAAGGCAAGGCAAGAAAAGGCAAGAAAAGGCAAGGCAAGGCAAGAAAATGCAAGGCAAGAAAAGTCAAGAAAAGGCAAGAAAAGGCAAGGCAAAGAAATGCAAGGCAACGCAAGAAAAAACAGGAAAAGTCAAGAAAAGGCAAGGCATGGCAAGAAAAGGCAAAGAAAGGAAAGGCAATGAAAGGCAAGGAAAGGCAAGGCAAGAAAAGAAAAGGCAAGGCAAGAAAAGGCAAGAAAACGCAAGAAGAAGGAAGACAAGAAAAGGCAAGGGAAGAAATGGCAAGGCAAGAAAAGGCAAGGCAAGGCAAGAAAAGGCAAGGCAAGAAAAGGCCAGGCAAGAAAAGACAAGGCAAGGCAAGAAAAGGGAAGGAAAGAAAAGGCAAGAAAAGGCAAGGCAAGAAAAGGCAAGGCAATAAAAGGCAAGAAAAGGGAAGGAAAGGCAAGGCAAGGCAAGGAAAAGCAAGAAATAAAAGGCAAGAAAATAAAAGGCAAGAATAGAAAAGGCAAGAAAAGTTAAGAGAAGAAAAGGCAAGGCAAGAAAAGGCAAGAAAAGGCAAGAAAAGGCAAGAAAAGGCAAGAAAAGGCAAGGCAAGAAAAGAAAAGGCAAGAAAAATCAAGAAAATAAAAGGCAAGTAAAGGCAAGGCAAGAAAAGGCAAGGCAAGAAAAGAAAAGGCAAGAAAAATCAAGAAAATAAAAGGCAAGTAAAGGCAAGGCAAGAAAAGGCAAGGCAAGAAAAGGCAAGAAAAGGCAAGGCAAGAAAAGGCAAGAAAAGGCAAGGCAAGGAAAGGCAGGGAAAGAAAAGGCAAGGCAAGAAAAGGCAAGGCAAGAAAAGGCAAGGCAAGAAAAGAAAAGGCAAGAAAAATCAAGAACATAAAAGGCAAGTCAAGGCAAGGCAAGAAAAGGCAAGGAAAGAAAAGGCAAGAAAAGGCAAGGCAAGAAAAGGCAGGGAAAGAAAAGGCAAGGAAAGAATAGGCAAGAAAAGGCAAGAAAAGGCAAGGCAAGAAAAGGCAGGGAAAGAAAAGGCAAGGCAAGAAAAGGCAAGGCAAGAAAAGGCAAGGTAAGAAAAGGCAAGGCAAGGCAAGAAAAGGCAAGAAAAGAAAAGCCAAGAAAAGGCAAGAAAAGGCAAGGCAAGAAAAGGCAAGGCAAGAAAAGGCAAGAAAAGGCAAGCAAGAAATGGCAAGGCAAGGCAAGGCAATTAAGGGAAAGGAAAGGAAAGGCAAGGGAAGGCACGGCAAGGCAAGGCAAGAAAGGGCAAGGCAAGGCAAGAAAATGCAAGGCAAGAAAATTGCAAGGCAAGGCAAGGCAAGGCAAGGTAAGAAAAGGCAAGAAAAGGCAAGGCAAGGCAAGAAAAGTCAAGAAAAGGCAAGAAAAGGCAAGAAGAGGCAAGACAAGAAAAGGCAAGGCAAGAAAAGGCAAGGCAAGAAAAAAACAAGGCAAAAAAGGGCAAGAAAAGGCAAGAAAGGGCAAGAAAAGAAAAGGCAAGAATGGCAAGGATAGAAAATCCAAGTAAAGGCAAGGCAAGAATAGGCAAGAAAAGGCAAGTAAAGGCAAGGCAAGGCAAGGCAAGGGGAGGCAAGGCAAGGCTAGTCAAGAAAAAGCAAGAAAAGGCATGTCAAGGCAAGGTAAGGCAAGAAAAGGCAAGAAGAGAAAAGGCAAGAAAAAGCAAGAAAAGAAAAGGCAAGTCAAGGCAAGGCAAAGGAAGGCAAGGCAAGGCAAGAAAAGGCAAGAAAAGGCAAGGCAAGAAAAGGCAAGGCAAGAAAAGGCAAAGCAAGGCAAGAAAATGCAAGGCAAGAAAAGTCAAGAAAAGGCAAGAAAAGACAAGGCAAAGAAATGCAAGGCAAGGCAAGAAAAAACAAGAAAAGGCAAGGCAAGGCAGGGTAAGAAAAGGCAAGAAAAAGCAAGAAGAGGCAAGACAAGAAAAGGCAAGGCAAGAAAAGGCAAGGCAAGAAAAAAACAAGGCAAAAAAGGGCAAGAAAAGGCAAGAAAGGGCAAGAAAAGAAAAGGCAAGAATGGCAAGGATAGAAAATCCAAGTAAAGGCAAGGCAAGAATAGGCAAGAAAAGGCAAGTAAAGGCAAGGCAAGGCAAGGCAAGGGGAGGCAAGGCAAGGCTAGTCAAGAAAAAGCAAGAAAAGGCATGTCAAGGCAAGGTAAGGCAAGAAAAGGCAAGAAGAGAAAAGGCAAGAAAAAGCAAGAAAAGAAAAGGCAAGTCAAGGCAAGGCAAAGGAAGGCAAGGCAAGGCAAGAAAAGGCAAGAAAAGGCAAGGCAAGAAAAGGCAAGGCAAGAAAAGGCAAAGCAAGGCAAGAAAATGCAAGGCAAGAAAAGTCAAGAAAAGGCAAGAAAAGGCAAGGCAAAGAAATGCAAGGCAAGGCAAGAAAAAACAAGAAAAGGCAAGGCAAGGCAGGGTAAGAAAAGGCAAGAAAAAGCAAGAAGAAGCAAGACAAGAAAAGGCAAAGCAAGAAAAGGCAAGGCAAGAAATGGCAAGGTAAGGAAAGGCAAGGCAAGGCAAGAAAAGGCAATGAAAGAAAAGGCAAGAAAAGCGAAGAAAAGGCAAGGCAAGAAAAGGCAAGGCAAGAAAAGGCAAGGCAAGAAAAGGCAAGGCAAGAAAAGACAAGGCAAGGCAATGAAAGGGAAGAAAATAAAAGCCAAGAAAAGGCAAGAAAAGGAAAGGAAAGGCAAGGCAAGGAAAGGCAATAAAAGGCAAGAAAAGGGAAGGAAGGGCAAGGCAAGGCAAGGAAAAGAAAGAAATAAAAGGCAAGAAAAGAAAAGGCAAGAAAAGCCAAGAGAAGAAAAGGCAAGGCAAGAAAATGCAAGAAAAGGCAAGAAAAGGCAAGAAAAGGCAAGAAAAGGCAAGGCAAGAAAAGAAAAGGCAAGAAAAATCAAGAAAATAAAAGGCAAGTAAAGGCAAGGCAAGAAAAGGCAAGAAAAGGCAAGGCAAGAAAAGGCAAGAAAAGGCAAGGCAAGAAAAGGCAGGGAAAGAAAAGGCAAGGAAAGAAAAGGCAAGGAAAGGCAAGAAAAGGCAAGGCAAGAAAAGGCAAGGTAAGAAAAGGCAAGGCAAGGTAAGAAAAGGCAAGAAAAGAAAAGCCAAGAAAAGGCAAGAAAATAAAAGGCAAGAAAAGGCAAGGCAAGAAAAGAAAAGGCAAGAAAAGGCAAGAAAAGGCAGGCAAGTAAGGGCAAGAAATGGCAAGGCAAAAAAAGGCAATTAATGGAAAGGAAAGGAAAGGCAAGGGAAGGCACGGCAAGGCAAGGCAAGAAAGGGCAAGGCAAGGCAAGAAAAGGCAAGGCATGGCAAGAAAAGGCAAAGAAAGGAAAGGCAATGAAAGGTAAGGAAAGGCAAGGCAAGGAAAGGAAAGGCAAGGCAAAAAATGCCAAGGCAAGAAAAGGCAAGGCAAGAAAAGGCAAGGCAACGCAAGGAAAGGAAAAGAAAAGGCAAGAAAAGGGAAGAAAAGAGAAGAAAATTAAAGGGAAGGCAAGGCAAGGAAAGGCAAGAAAAGAAGAGGCAAGAGAAGAGAAGGCAATAAAAGGCAAGGCAAGAAAAGGCAAGGCAAGGCAAGAAAAGGCAAGGCAAGAAAAGGCAAGGCAAGGCAAGGCAAGAAAAGGCAATGCAAGAAAAGGCAAGAAAATGCAAGAAAAGGCAAGAAAAGGCAAGGCAAGAAAAGGCAAGGCAAGAAAAGGCAAGGCAAGAAAAGGCAAGGCAAGAAAAGGTAAGAAAAGTCAAGAAAAGGCAAGGCAAGAAAAGGCAAGGCAAGGCAAGGCAAGACAAGAAAAGGCAAGAAAAAGCAAGGCAAGGCAAGAAAAGAAAAGGCAAGAAAAGGCAATAAAAGGCAAGAAAAGGCAAAAAAGGCAAGAAAAGGCAAGGCAAGAACAGGCAAGAAAAAGCAAGGCAAGAAAAGGCAAGGCAAGAAATGCAAGGCAAGGCAAGAAAAGGCAAGGCAAGAAAAGGCAAAGCAAGGCAAGAAAATGCAAGGCAAGAAAAGTGAAGAAAAGGCAAGAAAAGGCAAGGCAAAGAAATGCAAGGCAAGGCAAGAAAAAACAAGAAAAGGCAAGGCAAGGCAGGGTAAGAAAAGGCAAGAAAAGGCAAGAAGAAGCAAGACAAGAAAAGGCAAGAAAAGGCAAGGCAAGGCAGGGTAAGAAAAGGCAAGAAAAGGCAAGAAGAAGCAAGACAAGAAAAGGCAAGGCAAGAAAAGGCAAGGCAAGAAATGGCAAGGTAAGAAAAGGCAAGAAAAGGCAAGAAAAGGCAAGGCACGGCAAGGCAAGAAAAGTCAAGGGAAGGTAAGGCAAGGCATGAAAAGGCAAGTCAAGAAAAGGCAAGGAAATGGAAGGCAAGAAAAGGGAAGAAAAGTCAAGGCAAGAAAAGGGAAGAAAAGGCAAGAAAAGGCAAGGAAAGGCAAGGAAAGCCAAGGAAGGGAAAGGCAAGGAAAGGCAAGGAAAGGAAAGGAAAGGGAAGGGAAAGAAAGGCAAGGCAAGGCAAGAAAAGGCAAGAAAAGACAGGAAAAGAAAAGCCAAGAAAAGGCAAGAAAAGGCAAGAAGAAGCAAGACAAGAAAAGGCAAGGCAAGATAAGGCAAGGCAAGAAATGGCAAGGCAAGAAAAGGCAAGAAAAGGCAAGTCAAGAAAAGGCAAGGAAAGAAAAGGAAAGAAAAGGCAAGGGAAGAAAAGGCAAGAAAAGGCAAGAAAAGTCAAGGAAAGGCAAGGAAAGGCAAGGCAAGGCAAGGCAAGGCAAGCCAAGAAAAGGCAAGTCAAGAAAAGGCAAGGAAAGGCAAGGCAAGAAAAGGGAAGAAAAAGCAAGGCAAGAAAAGGGAAGAAAAGGCAAGGCAAGGCAAGGAAAGGACAGGCAAGGCAAGGGAAGATAAGGCAAGAAAAGGCAAGGAAAGACAAGGAAAGGAAAGGAAAGGCAAGGGAAAGAAATGCAAGAAAAGGCAAGAAGAAGCAAGGCAAGAAAAGGCAAGGCAAGGCAATAAAAGGCAAGAAAAGGCAAAAAAAGGCAAGAAAAGGCAAGGCAAGAAAAGGCAAGAAAAGTCAAGGCAAGGCAAGGAAAGCCAAGAAAAGGCAAGTCAAGAAAAGGCAAGGAAAGGGAAGTCAAGAAAAGGGAAGAAAAGGCAAGGCAAGAAAGGGGAAGAAAAGGCAAGACAAGGCAAGGGAAGAAAAGGCAAGTAAAGCAAGGAAAGTCAAGGAAAGCCAAGGAAGGGAAAGGCAAGGAAAGCAAGGAAAGGAAAGGAAAGGCAAGGGAAAGAAAGGCAAGGCAAAGCAAGGTAAGAAAAGGCAAGAAAAGTCAAAAAAAGGCAAGAAGAAGCAAGACAAGAAAAGGCAAGGCAAGAAAAGGCAAGGCAAGGCAAGAAAAGGGAAGAAAATTAAAGCCAAGAAAAGGCAAGAAAAGGAAAGGAAAGGGAAGGCAAGGAAAGGCAATAAAAGACAAGAAAAGGGAAGGAAGGGCAAGGCAAGGCAAGGAAAAGCAAGAAAAAAAGGCAAGAAAAGAAAAGGAAAGAAAAGCCAAGAGAAGAAAAGGCAAGGCAAGAAAAGGCAAGAAAAGGCAAGAAAAGGCAAGAAAAGGCAAGGCAAGAAAAGAAAAGGCAAGAAAAATCTAGAAAATAAAAGACAAGTAAAGGCAAGGCAAGAAAAGGCAAGAAAAGGCAAGGCAAGAAAAGAAAAGGCAAGAAAAGGCAAGAAAAGGCAAGGCAAGAAAAGGCAAGAAAAGGCAAGGCAAGAAAAGGAAGGGAAAGAAAAGGCAAGGAAAGAAAAGGCAAGGAAAAGCAAGAAAAGGCAAGGCAAGAAAAGGCAAGGTAAGAAAAGGCAAGGCAAGGCAAGAAAAGGCAAGAAAAGAAAAGCCAAGAAAAGGCAAGAAAATAAAAGGCAAGAAAAGGCAAGGCAAGAAAAGGCAAGGCAAGAAAAGGCAAGAAAAGGCAGGCAAGTAAAAGGCAAGAAATGGCAAGGCAAAAAAAGGCAATTAAGGGAAAGGAAAGGAAAGGCAAGGGAAGGCACGGCAAGGCAAGGCAAGAAAAGGCAAGGCAAGGCAAGAAAAGGCAAGGCAAGAAAAGGCAAGAAAAGGCAAGGCAAGAAAAGGCAGGGAAAGAAAAGGCAAGGCAAGAAAAGGCAAGGTAAGAAAAGGCAAGGCAAGGCAAGAAAAGGCAAGAAAAGAAAAGCCAAGAAAAGGCAAGAAAATAAAAGGCAAGAAAAGGCAAGGCAAGAAAAGGCAAGGCAAGAAAAGGCAAGAAAAGGCAGGCAAGTAAGGGCAAGAAATGGCAAGGCAAAAAAAGGCAATTAAGGGAAAGGAAAGGAAAGGCAAGGGAAGGCACGGCAAGGCAAGGCAAGAAAAGGCAAGGCAAGGTAAGAAAAGGCAAGGCAAGAAAAGGCAAGAAAAGGCAAGGCAAGAAAAGGCAGGGAAAGAAAAGGCAAGGCAAGAAAAGGCAAGAAAAGGCAAGAAGAAGCAAGACAAGAAAATGCAAGAAAAGGCAAGGCAAGAAAAGGCAAGGAAAGAAAAGGAAAGAAAAGGCAAGGCAAGAAAAGAAAAGGCAAGAAAAAAACAAGGCAAAAATGGCAAGAAAAGGCAAGAAAGGGCAAGAAAAGAAAAGGCAAGTAAAGAAAAGGCAAGAAAAATCAAGAAAAGAAAAGACAAGTAAAGGCAAGGCAAGAAAAGGCAAGGCAAGAAAAGGCAAGAAAAGGCAAGGCAAGAAAAGGCAAGAAAAGGCAAGGCAAGAAAAGAAAAGGCAAGAAAAATCAAGAACATAAAAGGCAAGTCAAGGCAAGGCAAGAAAAGGCAAGGAAAGAAAAGGCAAGAAAAGGCAAGGCAAGAAAAGGCAGGGAAAGAAAAGGCAAGGAAAGAATAGGCAAGAAAAGGCAAGAAAAGGCAAGGCAAGAAAAGGCAGGGAAAGAAAAGGCAAGGAAAGAAAATGCAAGAAAAGGCAAGAAAAGGCAAGGCAAGAAAAGGCAAGGTAAGAAAAGGCAAGGCAAGGCAAGAAAAGGCAAGAAAAGAAAAGCCAAGAAAAGGCAAGAAAAGGCAAGGCAAGAAAAGGCAAGGCAAGAAAAGGCAAGAAAAGGCAAGCAAGAAATGGCAAGGCAAGGCAAGGCAATTAAGGGAAAGGAAAGGAAAGGCAAGGGAAGGCACGGCAAGGCAAGGCAAGAAAGGGCAAGGCAAGGCAAGAAAATGCAAGGCAAGAAAATTGCAAGGCAAGGCAAGAAAAGGCAAGAAAAGGCAAGGCAAGGCAAGAAAAGGCAAGAAAAGGCAAGAAAAGGCAAGAAGAAACAAGACAAGAAAAGGCAAGGCAAGAAAGGGCAATGCAAGGCAAGGAAAGGGAAGAAAATAAAAGCCAAGAAAAGGCAAGAAAAGGAAAGGAAAGGCAAGGCAAGGAAAGGCAATAAAAGGCAAGAAAAGGGAAGGAAGGGCAAGGCAAGGCAAGGAAAAGCAAGAAATAAAAGGCAAGAAAAGAAAAGGCAAGAATAGAAAAGGCAAGAAAAGATAAGAGAAGAAAAGGCAAGGCAAGAAAAGGCAAGAAAAGGCAAGAAAAGGCAAGAAAAGGCAAGAAAAGGCAAGGCAAGAAAAGAAAAGGCAAGAAAAATCAAGAAAATAAAAGGCAAGTAAAGGCAAGGCAAGAAAAGGCAAGGCAAGAAAAGAAAAGGCAAGAAAAATCAAGAAAATAAAAGGCAAGTAAAGGCAAGGCAAGAAAAGGCAAGGCAAGAAAAGGCAAGAAAAGGCAAGGCAAGAAAAGGCAAGAAAAGGCAAGGCAAGGAAAGGCAGGGAAAGAAAAGGCAAGGCAAGAAAAGGCAAGGCAAGGCAAGAAAAGGCAAGGCAAGAAAAGAAAAGGCAAGAAAAATCAAGAACATAAAAGGCAAGTCAAGGCAAGGCAAGAAAAGGCAAGGAAAGAAAAGGCAAGAAAAGGCAAGGCAAGAAAAGGCAGGGAAAGAAAAGGCAAGGAAAGAATAGGCAAGAAAAGGCAAGAAAAGGCAAGGCAAGAAAAGGCAGGGAAAGAAAAGGCAAGGAAAGAAAAGGCAAGGCAAGAAAAGGCAAGGTAAGAAAAGGCAAGGCAAGGCAAGAAAAGGCAAGAAAAGAAAAGCCAAGAAAAGGCAAGAAAAGGCAAGGCAAGAAAAGGCAAGGCAAGAAAAGGCAAGAAAAGGCAAGCAAGAAATGGCAAGGCAAGGCAAGGCAATTAAGGGAAAGGAAAGGAAAGGCAAGGGAAGGCACGGCAAGGCAAGGCAAGAAAGGGCAAGGCAAGGCAAGAAAATGCAAGGCAAGAAAATTGCAAGGCAAGGCAAGGCAAGGCAAGGTAAGAAAAGGCAAGAAAAGGCAAGGCAAGGCAAGAAAAGTCAAGAAAAGGCAAGAAAAGGCAAGAAGAGGCAAGACAAGAAAAGGCAAGGCAAGAAAAGGCAAGGCAAGAAAAAAACAAGGCAAAAAAGGGCAAGAAAAGGCAAGAAAGGGCAAGAAAAGAAAAGGCAAGAATGGCAAGGATAGAAAATCCAAGTAAAGGCAAGGCAAGAATAGGCAAGAAAAGGCAAGTAAAGGCAAGGCAAGGCAAGGCAAGGGGAGGCAAGGCAAGGCTAGTCAAGAAAAAGCAAGAAAAGGCATGTCAAGGCAAGGTAAGGCAAGAAAAGGCAAGAAGAGAAAAGGCAAGAAAAAGCAAGAAAAGAAAAGGCAAGTCAAGGCAAGGCAAAGGAAGGCAAGGCAAGGCAAGAAAAGGCAAGAAAAGGCAAGGCAAGAAAAGGCAAGGCAAGAAAAGGCAAAGCAAGGCAAGAAAATGCAAGGCAAGAAAAGTCAAGAAAAGGCAAGAAAAGACAAGGCAAAGAAATGCAAGGCAAGGCAAGAAAAAACAAGAAAAGGCAAGGCAAGGCAGGGTAAGAAAAGGCAAGAAAAAGCAAGAAGAAGCAAGACAAGAAAAGGCAAGGCAAGAAAAGGCAAGGCAAGAAAAGGCAAAGCAAGGCAAGAAAATGCAAGGCAAGAAAAGTCAAGAAAAGGCAAGAAAAGACAAGGCAAAGAAATGCAAGGCAAGGCAAGAAAAAACAAGAAAAGGCAAGGCAAGGCAGGGTAAGAAAAGGCAAGAAAAAGCAAGAAGAAGCAAGACAAGAAAAGGCAAAGCAAGAAAAGGCAAGGCAAGAAATGGCAAGGTAAGGAAAGGCAAGGCAAGGCAAGAAAAGGCAATGAAAGAAAAGGCAAGAAAAGCGAAGAAAAGGCAAGACAAGAAAAGGCAAGGCAAGAAAAGGCAAGGCAAGAAAAGACAAGGCAAGGCAATGAAAGGGAAGAAAATAAAAGCCAAGAAAAGGCAAGAAAAGGAAAGGAAAGGCAAGGCAAGGAAAGGCAATAAAAGGCAAGAAAAGGGAGGGAAGGGCAAGGCAAGGCAAGGAAAAGCAAGAAATAAAAGGCAAGAAAAGAAAAGGCAAGAAAAGCCAAGAGAAGAAAAGGCAAGGCAAGAAAATGCAAGAAAAGGCAAGAAAAGGCAAGAAAAGGCAAGAAAAGGCAAGGCAAGAAAAGAAAAGGCAAGAAAAATCAAGAAAATAAAAGGCAAGTAAAGGCAAGGCAAGAAAAGGCAAGAAAAGGCAAGGCAAGAAAAGGCAAGAAAAGGCAAGGCAAGAAAAGGCAGGGAAAGAAAAGGCAAGGAAAGAAAAGGCAAGGAAAGACAAGAAAAGGCAAGGCAAGAAAAGGCAAGGTAAGAAAAGGCAAGGCAAGGTAAGAAAAGGCAAGAAAAGAAAAGCCAAGAAAAGGCAAGAAAATAAAAGGCAAGAAAAGGCAAGGCAAGAAAAGGCAAGGCAAGAAAAGGCAAGAAAAGGCAGGCAAGTAAGGGCAAGAAATGGCAAGGCAAAAAAAGGCAATTAATGGAAAGGAAAGGAAAGGCAAGGGAAGGCACGGCAAGGCAAGGCAAGAAAGGGCAAGGCAAGGCAAGAAAAGGCAAGGCATGGCAAGAAAAGGCAAAGAAAGGAAAGGCAATGAAAGGTAAGGAAAGGCAAGGCAAGGAAAGGTAAGGCAAGGCAAGGCAAGGCAAGAAAAGGCAAGGCAAGAAAAGGCAAGGCAAGAAAAGAAAAGGCAAGAAAAATCAAGAAAATAAAAGGCAAGTAAAGGCAAGGCAAGAAAAGGCAAGGCAAGAAAAGGCAAGAAAAGGCAAGGCAAGAAAAGGCAAGAAAAGGCAAGGCAAGGAAAGGCAGGGAAAGAAAAGGCAAGGCAAGAAAAGGCAAGGCAAGGCAAGAAAAGGCAAGGCAAGAAAAGAAAAGGCAAGAAAAATCAAGAACATAAAAGGCAAGTCAAGGCAAGGCAAGAAAAGGCAAGGAAAGAAAAGGCAAGAAAAGGCAAGGCAAGAAAAGGCAGGGAAAGAAAAGGCAAGGAAAGAATAGGCAAGAAAAGGCAAGAAAAGGCAAGGCAAGAAAAGGCAGGGAAAGAAAAGGCAAGGAAAGAAAAGGCAAGGCAAGAAAAGGCAAGGTAAGAAAAGGCAAGGCAAGGCAAGAAAAGGCAAGAAAAGAAAAGCCAAGAAAAGGCAAGAAAAGGCAAGGCAAGAAAAGGCAAGGCAAGAAAAGGCAAGAAAAGGCAAGCAAGAAATGGCAAGGCAAGGCAAGGCAATTAAGGGAAAGGAAAGGAAAGGCAAGGGAAGGCACGGCAAGGCAAGGCAAGAAAGGGCAAGGCAAGGCAAGAAAATGCAAGGCAAGAAAATTGCAAGGCAAGGCAAGGCAAGGCAAGGTAAGAAAAGGCAAGAAAAGGCAAGGCAAGGCAAGAAAAGTCAAGAAAAGGCAAGAAAAGGCAAGAAGAGGCAAGACAAGAAAAGGCAAGGCAAGAAAAGGCAAGGCAAGAAAAAAACAAGGCAAAAAAGGGCAAGAAAAGGCAAGAAAGGGCAAGAAAAGAAAAGGCAAGAATGGCAAGGATAGAAAATCCAAGTAAAGGCAAGGCAAGAATAGGCAAGAAAAGGCAAGTAAAGGCAAGGCAAGGCAAGGCAAGGGGAGGCAAGGCAAGGCTAGTCAAGAAAAAGCAAGAAAAGGCATGTCAAGGCAAGGTAAGGCAAGAAAAGGCAAGAAGAGAAAAGGCAAGAAGAGAAAAGGCAAGAAAAAGCAAGAAAAGAAAAGGCAAGTCAAGGCAAGGCAAAGGAAGGCAAGGCAAGGCAAGAAAAGGCAAGAAAAGGCAAGGCAAGAAAAGGCAAGGCAAGAAAAGGCAAAGCAAGGCAAGAAAATGCAAGGCAAGAAAAGTCAAGAAAAGGCAAGAAAAGACAAGGCAAAGAAATGCAAGGCAAGGCAAGAAAAAACAAGAAAAGGCAAGGCAAGGCAGGGTAAGAAAAGGCAAGAAAAAGCAAGAAGAAGCAAGACAAGAAAAGGCAAAGCAAGAAAAGGCAAGGCAAGAAATGGCAAGGTAAGGAAAGGCAAGGCAAGGCAAGAAAAGGCAATGAAAGAAAAGGCAAGAAAAGCGAAGAAAAGGCAAGACAAGAAAAGGCAAGGCAAGAAAAGGCAAGGCAAGAAAAGACAAGGCAAGGCAATGAAAGGGAAGAAAATAAAAGCCAAGAAAAGGCAAGAAAAGGAAAGGAAAGGCAAGGCAAGGAAAGGCAATAAAAGGCAAGAAAAGGGAGGGAAGGGCAAGGCAAGGCAAGGAAAAGCAAGAAATAAAAGGCAAGAAAAGAAAAGGCAAGAAAAGCCAAGAGAAGAAAAGGCAAGGCAAGAAAATGCAAGAAAAGGCAAGAAAAGGCAAGAAAAGGCAAGAAAAGGCAAGGCAAGAAAAGAAAAGGCAAGAAAAATCAAGAAAATAAAAGGCAAGTAAAGGCAAGGCAAGAAAAGGCAAGAAAAGGCAAGGCAAGAAAAGGCAAGAAAAGGCAAGGCAAGAAAAGGCAGGGAAAGAAAAGGCAAGGAAAGAAAAGGCAAGGAAAGACAAGAAAAGGCAAGGCAAGAAAAGGCAAGGTAAGAAAAGGCAAGGCAAGGTAAGAAAAGGCAAGAAAAGAAAAGCCAAGAAAAGGCAAGAAAATAAAAGGCAAGAAAAGGCAAGGCAAGAAAAGGCAAGGCAAGAAAAGGCAAGAAAAGGCAGGCAAGTAAGGGCAAGAAATGGCAAGGCAAAAAAAGGCAATTAATGGAAAGGAAAGGAAAGGCAAGGGAAGGCACGGCAAGGCAAGGCAAGAAAGGGCAAGGCAAGGCAAGAAAAGGCAAGGCATGGCAAGAAAAGGCAAAGAAAGGAAAGGCAATGAAAGGTAAGGAAAGGCAAGGCAAGGAAAGGTAAGGCAAGGCAAGGCAAGGCAAGAAAAGGCAAGGCAAGAAAAGGCAAGGCAAGAAAAGAAAAGGCAAGAAAAATCAAGAAAATAAAAGGCAAGTAAAGGCAAGGCAAGAAAAGGCAAGGCAAGAAAAGAAAAGGCAAGAAAAATCAAGAAAATAAAAGGCAAGTAAAGGCAAGGCAAGAAAAGGCAAGGCAAGAAAAGGCAAGAAAAGGCAAGGCAAGAAAAGGCAAGAAAAGGCAAGGCAAGGAAAGGCAGGGAAAGAAAAGGCAAGGCAAGAAAAGGCAAGGCAAGGCAAGAAAAGGCAAGGCAAGAAAAGAAAAGGCAAGAAAAATCAAGAACATAAAAGGCAAGTCAAGGCAAGGCAAGAAAAGGCAAGGAAAGAAAAGGCAAGAAAAGGCAAGGCAAGAAAAGGCAGGGAAAGAAAAGGCAAGGAAAGAATAGGCAAGAAAAGGCAAGAAAAGGCAAGGCAAGAAAAGGCAGGGAAAGAAAAGGCAAGGAAAGAAAAGGCAAGGCAAGAAAAGGCAAGGTAAGAAAAGGCAAGGCAAGGCAAGAAAAGGCAAGAAAAGAAAAGCCAAGAAAAGGCAAGAAAAGGCAAGGCAAGAAAAGGCAAGGCAAGAAAAGGCAAGAAAAGGCAAGCAAGAAATGGCAAGGCAAGGCAAGGCAATTAAGGGAAAGGAAAGGAAAGGCAAGGGAAGGCACAGCAAGGCAAGGCAAGAAAGGGCAAGGCAAGGCAAGAAAATGCAAGGCAAGAAAATTGCAAGGCAAGGCAAGGCAAGGCAAGGCAAGAAAAGCCAAGAAAAGGCAAGGCAGGGCAAGGCAAGGCAAAGCAAGGCAAGAAAAGGCAAGAAAAAGCAAGGCAATGCAAGAAAAGAAAATCCAAGAAAAGGCAAGGTGAGCAAAGGCAAGAAAAGGCAAGGCAAGAAAAGACAAGAAAAGGCAAGAAAAGAAAAGGCAAGAAAAGGCAAGAAAAGGCAAGAAAAGGCAAGAAAAGGCAAGAAAAGGCAATAAAAGGCAAGAAAAGGCAAAAAAGGCAAGAAAAGGCAAGGCAAGAACAGGCAAGAAAAGTCAAGGCAAGGCAAGGAAAGGCAAGAAAAGGCAAGTCAACAAAAGGCAAGGAAAGTGAAGTCAAGAAAAGTGAAGAAAAAGCAAGGCAAGAAAAGGGAAGAAAAGGCAAGGAAAGGCAAGGAAAGGTAAGGAAAGCCAAGGAAATGAAAGGCAAGGAAAGGCAAGGAAATGAAAGGAAAGGGAAGGGAAAGAAAGGCAAGGCAAGGCAAGAAAAGGCAAGGCAAGAAAAGGCAAGGCAAGAAAAGGAAAGGCAAGAAAAAAAAAGGCAAGGCAAGGCAAGGCAAGAAAAGGCAAGGCAAGAAAAGGCAAGGCAAGAAAAGGCAAGGCAAGAAAAGGCAAGGAAAGAAAAGGCAAGAAAAGGCAAGAAAAGAAAAGGCAAGTAAAGGCAAGGCAAGAAAAGGCAAGACAAGAAAAGGCCAGGCCAGGCAAGGCCAGGCAAGGCAAGGCAAGGCAAGGCAAGGCAAGGCAAGGCAAGGCAAGGCAAGGCAAGGCAAGGCAAGAAAAGGCAAGGCAAGAAAAGGCAAGACAAGGCAAGGCAAGGCAAGGCAAGAAAAGGCAAGGCAAGGCAAGGCAAGGCAAGGCAAGGCAAGAAAAGGCAAGAAAAGGCAAGAAAAGGCAAGGCAAGAAAAGGCAAGGCAAGAAAAGGCAAGAAAAGGCAAGGCAAGAAAAGGCAAGGCAAGAAAAGGCAAGGCAAGAAAAGGCAAGGCAAGTAAAGGCAAGGCAAGGCAAGGCAAGGCTAGGCAAGGCAAGGCAAGGCAAGGCAAGGCAAGGCAAGGCAAGGCAAGGCAAGGCAAGGCAAGGCAAGGCAAGGCAAGGCAAGGCAAGGCAAGGAAAGGAAAGGAAAGGCAAGGCAAGGCAAGGCAAGGCAAGGCAAGGCAAGGCAAGGCAAGGCAAGGAAAGGCAAGGCAAGGCAAGGAAAGGCAAGGAAAGGCAAGGAAAGGCAAGGAAAGGCAAGGCAAGGAAAGGCAAGGAAAGGCAAGGCAAGGCAAGGCAAGGAAAGGCAAGGCAAGGAAAGGCAAGGAAAGGCAAGTAAAGGAAAGGCAAGGAAAGGCAAGGCAAGGAAAGGCAAGGCAAGGAAAGGCAAGGAAAGGCAAGGCAAGGAAAGGCAAGGCAAGGCAAGGAAAGGCAAGAAAATGCAAGGCAAGGCAAGGCAAGGCAATGCAAGGGAAGGCAAGGCAAGGCAAGGCAAGTCAAGAAAAAGCAAGAAAAGGCATCTCAAGGCAAGGTAAGGCAAGAAAAGGCAAGAAGAGAAAAGGCAAGGCAACGCAAGGAAAGGAAAAGAAAAGGCAAGAAAAGGGAAGAAAAGGGAAGAAAATTAAAGGCAAGGCAAGGCAAGGAAAGGCAAGAAAAGAAAAGGCAAGAGAAGAGAAGGCAATAAAAGGCAAGAGAAGAAAAGGCAAGGCAAGAAAAGGCAAGGCAAGGCAAGAAAAGGCAAGGCAAGAAAAGGCAAGGAAAGAAAAGGAAAGAAATGGCAAGGCAAGAAAAGGCAAGGCAAGGCAAGGCAAGGCAAGAAAAGGCAAGGCAAGAAAAGGCAAGGCAAAAAAGGGCAAGAAAAGGCAAGAAAGGGCAAGAAAAGAAAAGGCAAGAATGGCAAGGCAAGAAAATCCAAGTAAAGGCAAGGCAAGAAAAGGCAAGAAAAGGCAAGTAAAGGCAAGGCAAGGCAAGGCAAGGGAAGGCAAGAAAAAGCAAGAAAAGGCATGGCAAGGCAAGGTAAGGCAAGAAAAGGCAAGAAGAGAAAAGGCAAGAAAAAGCAAGAAAAGAAAAGGCAAGTCAAGGCAAGGCAAAGGAAGGCAAGGCAAGGCAAGAAAAGGCAAGAAAAGGCAAGGCAAGAAAAGGCAAAGCAAGGCAAGAAAAGGCAAGGCAAGAAAAGTGAAGTAAAGGCAAGAAAAGGCAATGCAAAGAAATGCAAGGCAAGGCAAGAAAAAACAAGAAAAGGCAAGGCAAGGCAGGGTAAGAAAAGGCAAGAAAAGGCAAGAAGAAGCAAGACAAGAAAAGGCAAGAAAAGGCAAGGCAAGGCAGGGTAAGAAAAGGCAAGAAAAGGCAAGAAGAAGCAAGACAAGAAAAGGCAAGGCAAGAAAAGGCAAGGCAAGAAATGGCAAGGTAAGAAAAGGCAAGGCAAGGCAAGAAAAGGCAAGGCAAGAAAAGGCAAGGTAAGAAAAGGCAAGGCAAGGCAAGGCAAGGCAAGAAAAGGCAAGAAAAGGCAAGGCAAGGCAAGAAAAAGCAAGAAAAGGCAAGAAAAGGCAAGAAGAAGCAAGACAAGAAAAGGCAAGAAAAGGCAAGGCAAGAAAAGGCAAGGAAACAAAAGGTAAGGTAAGAAAAGGCAAGAAAAGGCAAGGCACGAAAAAAACAAGGCAAAAAAGGGCAAGAAAAGGGAAGAAAAGGGAAGAAAATTAAAGGGAAGGCAAGGCAAGGAAAGGGAAGAAAAGAAAAGGCAAGAGAAAAGAAGGCAATAAAAGGCAAGAGAAGAAAAGGCAAGTCAAGAAAAGGCAAGGCAAGGCAAGAAAAGGCAAGGCAAGAAAAGGCAAGGCAAGAAAAGGCAAGGCAAGGCAAGGCAAGGCAAGGCAAGAAAAGGCAAGGCAAGAAAAGGCAAGGCAAGTCAAGGCAAGACAAGAAAAGGCAAGAAAAATCAAGAAAAGAAAAGACAAGTAAAGGCAAGGCAAGAAAAGGCAAGGAAACAAAAGGTAAGGTAAGAAAAGGCAAGAAAAGGCAAGGCACGAAAAAAACAAGGCGAAAAAGGGCAAGAAAAGGGAAGAAAGGGCAAGAAAAGAAAAGGCAAGAATGGCAAGGATAGAAAATCCAAGTAAAGGCAAGGCAAGGCAAGGCAAGAAAAGGCAAGAAAAGGCAAGGCAAGGCAAGGCAAGGCAATGCAAGGGAAGGCAAGGCAAGGCAAGGCAAGTCAAGAAAAAGCAAGAAAAGGCATCTCAAGGCAAGGTAAGGCAAGAAAAGGCAAGAAGAGAAAAGGCAAGAAAAAGCAAGAAAAGAAAAGGCAAGTCAAGGCAAGGCAAAGGAAGGCAAGGCAAGGCAAGAAAAGGCAAGAAAAGGCAAGAAGAGAAAAGGCAAGGCAAGAAAAGGCAAAGCAAGGCAAGAAAATGCAAGGCAAGAAAAGTGAAGAAAAGGCAAGAAAAGGCAAGGCAAAGAAATGCAAGGCAAGGCAAGAAAAAACAAGAAAAGGCAAGGCAAGGCAGGGTAAGAAAAGGCAAGAAAAGGCAAGAAGAAGCAAGACAAGAAAAGGCAAGAAAAGGCAAGGCAAGGCAGGGTAAGAAAAGGCAAGAAAAGGCAAGAAGAAGCAAGACAAGAAAAGGCAAGGCAAGAAAAGGCAAGGCAAGAAATGGCAAGGTAAGAAAAGGCAAGGCAAGGCAAGAAAAGGCAATGAAAGAAAAGGCAAGAAAAGCGAAGAAAAGGCAAGGCAAGAAAAGGCAAGGCAAAAAAAGGTAAGGCAAGAAAAGACAAGGCAAGGCAAGAAAAGGGAAGAAAATAAAAGCCAAGAAAAGGCAAGAAAAGGAAAGGAAAGGCAAGGCAAGGAAAGGCAGTAAAAGGCAAGAAAAGGGAAGGAAGGGAAAGACAAGGCAAGGAAAAGCAAGAAATAAAAGGCAAGAAAAGAAAAGGCAAGAAAAGACAAGAGAAGAAAAGGCAAGGCAAGAAAATGCAAGAAAATGCAAGAAAAGGCAAGAAAAGGCAAGAAAAGGCAAGGCAAGAAAAGGCAAGAAAAGGCAGGCAAGTAAGGGCAAGAAATGGCAAGGCAAAAAAAGGCAATTAAGGGAAAGGAAAGGAAAGGCAAGGGAAGGCACGGCAAGGCAAGGCAAGAAAAGGCAAGGCAAGGCAAGAAAAGGCAAGGCAAGAATAGGCAAGAAAAGGCAAGGCAAGAAAAGGCAGGGAAAGAAAAGGCAAGGCAAGAAAAGGCAAGAAAAGGCAAGAAAAGGCAAGAAGAAGCAAGACAAGAAAAGGCAAGGAAAGAAAAGGCAAGGCAAGAAAAGGCAAGGAAAGAAAAGGAAAGAAATGGCAAGGCAAGAAAAGGCAAGGCAATGCAAGGCAAGGCAAGAAAAGGCAAGGCAAGAAAAGGCAAGGCAAGAAAAGGCAAGGCAAGAAAAGTCAAGAAAAGTCAAGAAAAGGCAAGGCAAGAAAAGGCAAGGCAAGGCAAGGCAAGGCAAGACAAGAAAAGGCAAGAAAAGGCAAGGCAAGGCAAGAAAATAAAAGGCAAGAAAAGAAAAGGTAAGAAAAGGCAAGAAAAGGCAAGGCAAGGCAAGGCAAGAAAAGGCAAGGAAAGAAAAGGAAAGAAATGGCAAGGCAAGAAAAGGCAAGGCAAGGCAAGGCAAGGCAAGAAAAGGCAAGGCAAGAAAAGGCAAGGCAAGAAAAGGCAAGGCAAGAAAAGTCAAGAAAAGTCAAGAAAAGGCAAGGCAAGAAAAGGCAAGGCAAGGCAAGGCAAGGCAAGACAAGAAAAGGCAAGGCAAGA
Source organism: Phalacrocorax aristotelis (assembly GCF_949628215.1). Classification (NCBI taxonomy): domain Eukaryota; kingdom Metazoa; phylum Chordata; class Aves; order Suliformes; family Phalacrocoracidae; genus Phalacrocorax; species Phalacrocorax aristotelis. The sequence goes on along the minus strand of NC_134311.1, from coordinate 74,859,940 downwards.
AAAGTGAAGTAAAGGCAAGAAAAGGCAATGCAAAGAAATGCAAGGCAAGGCAAGAAAAAACAAGAAAAGGCAAGGCAAGGCAGGGTAAGAAAAGGCAAGAAAAGGCAAGAAGAAGCAAGACAAGAAAAGGCAAGAAAAGGCAAGGCAAGGCAGGGTAAGAAAAGGCAAGAAAAGGCAAGAAGAAGCAAGACAAGAAAAGGCAAGGCAAGAAAAGGCAAGGCAAGAAATGGCAAGGTAAGAAAAGGCAAGGCAAGGCAAGAAAAGGCAAGGCAAGAAAAGGCAAGGTAAGAAAAGGCAAGGCAAGGCAAGGCAAGGCAAGAAAAGGAAAGAAAAGGCAAGGCAAGGCAAGAAAAAGCAAGAAAAGGCAAGAAAAGGCAAGAAGAAGCAAGACAAGAAAAGGCAAGAAAAGGCAAGGCAAGAAAAGGCAAGGAAACAAAAGGTAAGGTAAGAAAAGGCAAGAAAAGGCAAGGCACGAAAAAAACAAGGCAAAAAAGGGCAAGAAAAGGGAAGAAAAGGGAAGAAAATTAAAGGGAAGGCAAGGCAAGGAAAGGGAAGAAAAGAAAAGGCAAGAGAAAAGAAGGCAATAAAAGGCAAGAGAAGAAAAGGCAAGTCAAGAAAAGGCAAGGCAAGGCAAGAAAAGGCAAGGCAAGAAAAGGCAAGGCAAGAAAAGGCAAGGCAAGGCAAGGCAAGGCAAGGCAAGAAAAGGCAAGGCAAGAAAAGGCAAGGCAAGTCAAGGCAAGACAAGAAAAGGCAAGAAAAATCAAGAAAAGAAAAGACAAGTAAAGGCAAGGCAAGAAAAGGCAAGGAAACAAAAGGTAAGGTAAGAAAAGGCAAGAAAAGGCAAGGCACGAAAAAAACAAGGCGAAAAAGGGCAAGAAAAGGGAAGAAAGGGCAAGAAAAGAAAAGGCAAGAATGGCAAGGATAGAAAATCCAAGTAAAGGCAAGGCAAGGCAAGGCAAGAAAAGGAAAGAAAAGGCAAGGCAAGGCAAGGCAAGGCAATGCAAGGGAAGGCAAGGCAAGGCAAGGCAAGTCAAGAAAAAGCAAGAAAAGGCATCTCAAGGCAAGGTAAGGCAAGAAAAGGCAAGAAGAGAAAAGGCAAGAAAAAGCAAGAAAAGAAAAGGCAAGTCAAGGCAAGGCAAAGGAAGGCAAGGCAAGGCAAGAAAAGGCAAGAAAAGGCAAGAAGAGAAAAGGCAAGGCAAGAAAAGGCAAAGCAAGGCAAGAAAATGCAAGGCAAGAAAAGTGAAGAAAAGGCAAGAAAAGGCAAGGCAAAGAAATGCAAGGCAAGGCAAGAAAAAACAAGAAAAGGCAAGGCAAGGCAGGGTAAGAAAAGGCAAGAAAAGGCAAGAAGAAGCAAGACAAGAAAAGGCAAGAAAAGGCAAGGCAAGGCAGGGTAAGAAAAGGCAAGAAAAGGCAAGAAGAAGCAAGACAAGAAAAGGCAAGGCAAGAAAAGGCAAGGCAAGAAATGGCAAGGTAAGAAAAGGCAAGGCAAGGCAAGAAAAGGCAATGAAAGAAAAGGCAAGAAAAGCGAAGAAAAGGCAAGGCAAGAAAAGGCAAGGCAAAAAAAGGTAAGGCAAGAAAAGACAAGGCAAGGCAAGAAAAGGGAAGAAAATAAAAGCCAAGAAAAGGCAAGAAAAGGAAAGGAAAGGCAAGGCAAGGAAAGGCAGTAAAAGGCAAGAAAAGGGAAGGAAGGGAAAGACAAGGCAAGGAAAAGCAAGAAATAAAAGGCAAGAAAAGAAAAGGCAAGAAAAGACAAGAGAAGAAAAGGCAAGGCAAGAAAATGCAAGAAAATGCAAGAAAAGGCAAGAAAAGGCAAGAAAAGGCAAGGCAAGAAAAGGCAAGAAAAGGCAGGCAAGTAAGGGCAAGAAATGGCAAGGCAAAAAAAGGCAATTAAGGGAAAGGAAAGGAAAGGCAAGGGAAGGCACGGCAAGGCAAGGCAAGAAAAGGCAAGGCAAGGCAAGAAAAGGCAAGGCAAGAATAGGCAAGAAAAGGCAAGGCAAGAAAAGGCAGGGAAAGAAAAGGCAAGGCAAGAAAAGGCAAGAAAAGGCAAGAAAAGGCAAGAAGAAGCAAGACAAGAAAAGGCAAGGAAAGAAAAGGCAAGGCAAGAAAAGGCAAGGAAAGAAAAGGAAAGAAATGGCAAGGCAAGAAAAGGCAAGGCAATGCAAGGCAAGGCAAGAAAAGGCAAGGCAAGAAAAGGCAAGGCAAGAAAAGGCAAGGCAAGAAAAGTCAAGAAAAGTCAAGAAAAGGCAAGGCAAGAAAAGGCAAGGCAAGGCAAGGCAAGGCAAGACAAGAAAAGGCAAGAAAAGGCAAGGCAAGGCAAGAAAATAAAAGGCAAGAAAAGAAAAGGTAAGAAAAGGCAAGAAAAGGCAAGGCAAGGCAAGGCAAGAAAAGGCAAGGAAAGAAAAGGAAAGAAATGGCAAGGCAAGAAAAGGCAAGGCAAGGCAAGGCAAGGCAAGAAAAGGCAAGGCAAGAAAAGGCAAGGCAAGAAAAGGCAAGGCAAGAAAAGGCAAGGCAAGAAAAGTCAAGAAAAGTCAAGAAAAGGCAAGGCAAGAAAAGGCAAGGCAAGGCAAGGCAAGGCAAGACAAGAAAAGGCAAGAAAAAGCAAGGCAAGGCAAGAAAATAAAATGCAAGAAAAGAAAAGGTAAGAAAAGGCAAGAAAAGGCAAGGCAAGGCAAGGCAAGAAAAGGCAAGGCAAGGAAAGGCAATAAAAGGCAAGAAAAGGGAAGAAAAGGCAAGAAAAGCCAAGAAAAGGCAAGGCAGGGCAAGGCAAGGCAAAGCAAGGCAAGAAAAGGCAAGAAAAAGCAAGGCAATGCAAGAAAAGAAACTCCAAGAAAAGGCAAGGTGAGCAAAGGCAAGAAAAGGCAAGGCAAGAAAAGACAAGAAAAGGCAAGAAAAGAAAAGGCAAGAAAAGGCAAGAAAAGGCAAGAAAAGGCAAGAAAAGGCAAGAAAAGGCAATAAAAGGCAAGAAAAGGCAAAAAAGGCAAGAAAAGGCAAGGCAAGAACAGGCAAGAAAAGTCAAGGCAAGGCAAGGAAAGGCAAGAAAAGGCAAGTCAACAAAAGGCAAGGAAAGTGAAGTCAAGAAAAGTGAAGAAAAAGCAAGGCAAGAAAAGGGAAGAAAAGGCAAGGAAAGGCAAGGAAAGGCAAGGAAAGCCAAGGAAATGAAAGGCAAGGAAAGGCAAGGAAATGAAAGGAAAGGGAAGGGAAAGAAAGGCAAGGCAAGGCAAGAAAAGGCAAGGCAAGAAAAGGCAAGGCAAGAAAAGGAAAGGCAAGAAAAAAAAAGGCAAGGCAAGGCAAGGCAAGAAAAGGCAAGGCATGAAAAGGCAAGGCAAGAAAAGGCAAGGCAAGAAAAGGCAAGGAAAGAAAAGGCAAGAAAAGGCAAGAAAAGAAAAGGCAAGGCAAGAAAAGGCAAGGCAAGAAAAGGCAAGACAAGAAAAGGCAAGGCAAGAAAAGGCAAGGCAAGTAAAGGCAAGGCAAGGAAAGGCAAGGAAAGAAAAGGAAAGAAAAGGCAAGGCAAGAAAAGGCAAGGCAAGAAAAGGCAAGGAAAGAAAAGGAAAGAAAAGGCAAGGCAAGAAAATGCAAGGCAAGAAAAAAACAAGGCAAAAAAGGGCAAGAAAAGGCAAGAATGGCAAGGATAGAAAATCCAAGTAAAGGCAAGGCAAGAAAAGCCAAGAAAAGGCAAGAAAAGGCAAGGCAATGCAAGGGAAGGCAAGGCAAGGCAAGGCAAGTCAAGAAAAAGCAAGAAAAGGCATGGCAAGGCAAGGTAAGGCAAGAAAAGGCAAGAAGAGAAAAGGCAAGAAAAAGCAAGAAAAGAAAATGCAAGTCAAGGCAAGGCAAAGGAAGGCAAGGCAAGGCAAGAAAAGGCAAGAAAAGGCAAGGCAAGAAAAGGCAAGGCAAGAAAAGGCAAGAAAAGGCAAGGCAAGGCAAGAAAATGCAAGGCAAGAAAAGTCAAGAAAAGGCAAGAAAAGGCAAGGCAAAGAAATGCAAGGCAACGCAAGAAAAAACAGGAAAAGTCAAGAAAAGGCAAGGCATGGCAAGAAAAGGCAAAGAAAGGAAAGGCAATGAAAGGCAAGGAAAGGCAAGGCAAGAAAAGAAAAGGCAAGGCAAGAAAAGGCAAGAAAACGCAAGAAGAAGGAAGACAAGAAAAGGCAAGGGAAGAAATGGCAAGGCAAGAAAAGGCAAGGCAAGGCAAGAAAAGGCAAGGCAAGAAAAGGCCAGGCAAGAAAAGACAAGGCAAGGCAAGAAAAGGGAAGGAAAGAAAAGGCAAGAAAAGGCAAGGCAAGAAAAGGCAAGGCAATAAAAGGCAAGAAAAGGGAAGGAAAGGCAAGGCAAGGCAAGGAAAAGCAAGAAATAAAAGGCAAGAAAATAAAAGGCAAGAATAGAAAAGGCAAGAAAAGTTAAGAGAAGAAAAGGCAAGGCAAGAAAAGGCAAGAAAAGGCAAGAAAAGGCAAGAAAAGGCAAGAAAAGGCAAGGCAAGAAAAGAAAAGGCAAGAAAAATCAAGAAAATAAAAGGCAAGTAAAGGCAAGGCAAGAAAAGGCAAGGCAAGAAAAGAAAAGGCAAGAAAAATCAAGAAAATAAAAGGCAAGTAAAGGCAAGGCAAGAAAAGGCAAGGCAAGAAAAGGCAAGAAAAGGCAAGGCAAGAAAAGGCAAGAAAAGGCAAGGCAAGGAAAGGCAGGGAAAGAAAAGGCAAGGCAAGAAAAGGCAAGGCAAGAAAAGGCAAGGCAAGAAAAGAAAAGGCAAGAAAAATCAAGAACATAAAAGGCAAGTCAAGGCAAGGCAAGAAAAGGCAAGGAAAGAAAAGGCAAGAAAAGGCAAGGCAAGAAAAGGCAGGGAAAGAAAAGGCAAGGAAAGAATAGGCAAGAAAAGGCAAGAAAAGGCAAGGCAAGAAAAGGCAGGGAAAGAAAAGGCAAGGCAAGAAAAGGCAAGGCAAGAAAAGGCAAGGTAAGAAAAGGCAAGGCAAGGCAAGAAAAGGCAAGAAAAGAAAAGCCAAGAAAAGGCAAGAAAAGGCAAGGCAAGAAAAGGCAAGGCAAGAAAAGGCAAGAAAAGGCAAGCAAGAAATGGCAAGGCAAGGCAAGGCAATTAAGGGAAAGGAAAGGAAAGGCAAGGGAAGGCACGGCAAGGCAAGGCAAGAAAGGGCAAGGCAAGGCAAGAAAATGCAAGGCAAGAAAATTGCAAGGCAAGGCAAGGCAAGGCAAGGTAAGAAAAGGCAAGAAAAGGCAAGGCAAGGCAAGAAAAGTCAAGAAAAGGCAAGAAAAGGCAAGAAGAGGCAAGACAAGAAAAGGCAAGGCAAGAAAAGGCAAGGCAAGAAAAAAACAAGGCAAAAAAGGGCAAGAAAAGGCAAGAAAGGGCAAGAAAAGAAAAGGCAAGAATGGCAAGGATAGAAAATCCAAGTAAAGGCAAGGCAAGAATAGGCAAGAAAAGGCAAGTAAAGGCAAGGCAAGGCAAGGCAAGGGGAGGCAAGGCAAGGCTAGTCAAGAAAAAGCAAGAAAAGGCATGTCAAGGCAAGGTAAGGCAAGAAAAGGCAAGAAGAGAAAAGGCAAGAAAAAGCAAGAAAAGAAAAGGCAAGTCAAGGCAAGGCAAAGGAAGGCAAGGCAAGGCAAGAAAAGGCAAGAAAAGGCAAGGCAAGAAAAGGCAAGGCAAGAAAAGGCAAAGCAAGGCAAGAAAATGCAAGGCAAGAAAAGTCAAGAAAAGGCAAGAAAAGACAAGGCAAAGAAATGCAAGGCAAGGCAAGAAAAAACAAGAAAAGGCAAGGCAAGGCAGGGTAAGAAAAGGCAAGAAAAAGCAAGAAGAGGCAAGACAAGAAAAGGCAAGGCAAGAAAAGGCAAGGCAAGAAAAAAACAAGGCAAAAAAGGGCAAGAAAAGGCAAGAAAGGGCAAGAAAAGAAAAGGCAAGAATGGCAAGGATAGAAAATCCAAGTAAAGGCAAGGCAAGAATAGGCAAGAAAAGGCAAGTAAAGGCAAGGCAAGGCAAGGCAAGGGGAGGCAAGGCAAGGCTAGTCAAGAAAAAGCAAGAAAAGGCATGTCAAGGCAAGGTAAGGCAAGAAAAGGCAAGAAGAGAAAAGGCAAGAAAAAGCAAGAAAAGAAAAGGCAAGTCAAGGCAAGGCAAAGGAAGGCAAGGCAAGGCAAGAAAAGGCAAGAAAAGGCAAGGCAAGAAAAGGCAAGGCAAGAAAAGGCAAAGCAAGGCAAGAAAATGCAAGGCAAGAAAAGTCAAGAAAAGGCAAGAAAAGGCAAGGCAAAGAAATGCAAGGCAAGGCAAGAAAAAACAAGAAAAGGCAAGGCAAGGCAGGGTAAGAAAAGGCAAGAAAAAGCAAGAAGAAGCAAGACAAGAAAAGGCAAAGCAAGAAAAGGCAAGGCAAGAAATGGCAAGGTAAGGAAAGGCAAGGCAAGGCAAGAAAAGGCAATGAAAGAAAAGGCAAGAAAAGCGAAGAAAAGGCAAGGCAAGAAAAGGCAAGGCAAGAAAAGGCAAGGCAAGAAAAGGCAAGGCAAGAAAAGACAAGGCAAGGCAATGAAAGGGAAGAAAATAAAAGCCAAGAAAAGGCAAGAAAAGGAAAGGAAAGGCAAGGCAAGGAAAGGCAATAAAAGGCAAGAAAAGGGAAGGAAGGGCAAGGCAAGGCAAGGAAAAGAAAGAAATAAAAGGTAAGAAAAGAAAAGGCAAGAAAAGCCAAGAGAAGAAAAGGCAAGGCAAGAAAATGCAAGAAAAGGCAAGAAAAGGCAAGAAAAGGCAAGAAAAGGCAAGGCAAGAAAAGAAAAGGCAAGAAAAATCAAGAAAATAAAAGGCAAGTAAAGGCAAGTAAAGGCAAGAAAAGGCAAGGCAAGAAAAGGCAAGAAAAGGCAAGGCAAGAAAAGGCAGGGAAAGAAAAGGCAAGGAAAGAAAAGGCAAGGAAAGGCAAGAAAAGGCAAGGCAAGAAAAGGCAAGGTAAGAAAAGGCAAGGCAAGGTAAGAAAAGGCAAGAAAAGAAAAGCCAAGAAAAGGCAAGAAAATAAAAGGCAAGAAAAGGCAAGGCAAGAAAAGAAAAGGCAAGAAAAGGCAAGAAAAGGCAGGCAAGTAAGGGCAAGAAATGGCAAGGCAAAAAAAGGCAATTAATGGAAAGGAAAGGAAAGGCAAGGGAAGGCACGGCAAGGCAAGGCAAGAAAGGGCAAGGCAAGGCAAGAAAAGGCAAGGCATGGCAAGAAAAGGCAAAGAAAGGAAAGGCAATGAAAGGTAAGGAAAGGCAAGGCAAGGAAAGGAAAGGCAAGGCAAAAAATGCCAAGGCAAGAAAAGGCAAGGCAAGAAAAGGCAAGGCAACGCAAGGAAAGGAAAAGAAAAGGCAAGAAAAGGGAAGAAAAGAGAAGAAAATTAAAGGGAAGGCAAGGCAAGGAAAGGCAAGAAAAGAAGAGGCAAGAGAAGAGAAGGCAATAAAAGGCAAGGCAAGAAAAGGCAAGGCAAGGCAAGAAAAGGCAAGGCAAGAAAAGGCAAGGCAAGGCAAGGCAAGAAAAGGCAATGCAAGAAAAGGCAAGAAAATGCAAGAAAAGGCAAGAAAAGGCAAGGCAAGAAAAGGCAAGGCAAGAAAAGGCAAGGCAAGAAAAGGCAAGGCAAGAAAAGGCAAGAAAAGTCAAGAAAAGGCAAGGCAAGAAAAGGCAAGGCAAGGCAAGGCAAGACAAGAAAAGGCAAGAAAAAGCAAGGCAAGGCAAGAAAAGAAAAGGCAAGAAAAGGCAATAAAAGGCAAGAAAAGGCAAAAAAGGCAAGAAAAGGCAAGGCAAGAACAGGCAAGAAAAAGCAAGGCAAGAAAAGGCAAGGCAAGAAATGCAAGGCAAGGCAAGAAAAGGCAAGGCAAGAAAAGGCAAAGCAAGGCAAGAAAATGCAAGGCAAGAAAAGTGAAGAAAAGGCAAGAAAAGGCAAGGCAAAGAAATGCAAGGCAAGGCAAGAAAAAACAAGAAAAGGCAAGGCAAGGCAGGGTAAGAAAAGGCAAGAAAAGGCAAGAAGAAGCAAGACAAGAAAAGGCAAGAAAAGGCAAGGCAAGGCAGGGTAAGAAAAGGCAAGAAAAGGCAAGAAGAAGCAAGACAAGAAAAGGCAAGGCAAGAAAAGGCAAGGCAAGAAATGGCAAGGTAAGAAAAGGCAAGAAAAGGCAAGAAAAGGCAAGGCACGGCAAGGCAAGAAAAGTCAAGGGAAGGTAAGGCAAGGCATGAAAAGGCAAGTCAAGAAAAGGCAAGGAAATGGAAGGCAAGAAAAGGGAAGAAAAGTCAAGGCAAGAAAAGGGAAGAAAAGGCAAGAAAAGGCAAGGAAAGGCAAGGAAAGCCAAGGAAGGGAAAGGCAAGGAAAGGCAAGGAAAGGAAAGGAAAGGGAAGGGAAAGAAAGGCAAGGCAAGGCAAGAAAAGGCAAGAAAAGACAGGAAAAGAAAAGCCAAGAAAAGGCAAGAAAAGGCAAGAAGAAGCAAGACAAGAAAAGGCAAGGCAAGATAAGGCAAGGCAAGAAATGGCAAGGCAAGAAAAGGCAAGAAAAGGCAAGTCAAGAAAAGGCAAGGAAAGAAAAGGAAAGAAAAGGCAAGGGAAGAAAAGGCAAGAAAAGGCAAGAAAAGTCAAGGAAAGGCAAGGAAAGGCAAGGCAAGGCAAGGCAAGGCAAGCCAAGAAAAGGCAAGTCAAGAAAAGGCAAGGAAAGGCAAGGCAAGAAAAGGGAAGAAAAAGCAAGGCAAGAAAAGGGAAGAAAAGGCAAGGCAAGGCAAGGAAAGGACAGGCAAGGCAAGGGAAGATAAGGCAAGAAAAGGCAAGGAAAGACAAGGAAAGGAAAGGAAAGGCAAGGGAAAGAAATGCAAGAAAAGGCAAGAAGAAGCAAGGCAAGAAAAGGCAAGGCAAGGCAATAAAAGGCAAGAAAAGGCAAAAAAAGGCAAGAAAAGGCAAGGCAAGAAAAGGCAAGAAAAGTCAAGGCAAGGCAAGGAAAGCCAAGAAAAGGCAAGTCAAGAAAAGGCAAGGAAAGGGAAGTCAAGAAAAGGGAAGAAAAGGCAAGGCAAGAAAGGGGAAGAAAAGGCAAGACAAGGCAAGGGAAGAAAAGGCAAGTAAAGCAAGGAAAGTCAAGGAAAGCCAAGGAAGGGAAAGGCAAGGAAAGCAAGGAAAGGAAAGGAAAGGCAAGGGAAAGAAAGGCAAGGCAAAGCAAGGTAAGAAAAGGCAAGAAAAGTCAAAAAAAGGCAAGAAGAAGCAAGACAAGAAAAGGCAAGGCAAGAAAAGGCAAGGCAAGGCAAGAAAAGGGAAGAAAATTAAAGCCAAGAAAAGGCAAGAAAAGGAAAGGAAAGGGAAGGCAAGGAAAGGCAATAAAAGGCAAGAAAAGGGAAGGAAGGGCAAGGCAAGGCAAGGAAAAGCAAGAAAAAAAGGCAAGAAAAGAAAAGGAAAGAAAAGCCAAGAGAAGAAAAGGCAAGGCAAGAAAAGGCAAGAAAAGGCAAGAAAAGGCAAGAAAAGGCAAGGCAAGAAAAGAAAAGGCAAGAAAAATCTAGAAAATAAAAGACAAGTAAAGGCAAGGCAAGAAAAGGCAAGAAAAGGCAAGGCAAGAAAAGAAAAGGCAAGAAAAGGCAAGAAAAGGCAAGGCAAGAAAAGGCAAGAAAAGGCAAGGCAAGAAAAGGAAGGGAAAGAAAAGGCAAGGAAAGAAAAGGCAAGGAAAAGCAAGAAAAGGCAAGGCAAGAAAAGGCAAGGTAAGAAAAGGCAAGGCAAGGCAAGAAAAGGCAAGAAAAGAAAAGCCAAGAAAAGGCAAGAAAATAAAAGGCAAGAAAAGGCAAGGCAAGAAAAGGCAAGGCAAGAAAAGGCAAGAAAAGGCAGGCAAGTAAAAGGCAAGAAATGGCAAGGCAAAAAAAGGCAATTAAGGGAAAGGAAAGGAAAGGCAAGGGAAGGCACGGCAAGGCAAGGCAAGAAAAGGCAAGGCAAGGCAAGAAAAGGCAAGGCAAGAAAAGGCAAGAAAAGGCAAGGCAAGAAAAGGCAGGGAAAGAAAAGGCAAGGCAAGAAAAGGCAAGGTAAGAAAAGGCAAGGCAAGGCAAGAAAAGGCAAGAAAAGAAAAGCCAAGAAAAGGCAAGAAAATAAAAGGCAAGAAAAGGCAAGGCAAGAAAAGGCAAGGCAAGAAAAGGCAAGAAAAGGCAGGCAAGTAAGGGCAAGAAATGGCAAGGCAAAAAAAGGCAATTAAGGGAAAGGAAAGGAAAGGCAAGGGAAGGCACGGCAAGGCAAGGCAAGAAAAGGCAAGGCAAGGTAAGAAAAGGCAAGGCAAGAAAAGGCAAGAAAAGGCAAGGCAAGAAAAGGCAGGGAAAGAAAAGGCAAGGCAAGAAAAGGCAAGAAAAGGCAAGAAGAAGCAAGACAAGAAAATGCAAGAAAAGGCAAGGCAAGAAAAGGCAAGGAAAGAAAAGGAAAGAAAAGGCAAGGCAAGAAAAGAAAAGGCAAGAAAAAAACAAGGCAAAAATGGCAAGAAAAGGCAAGAAAGGGCAAGAAAAGAAAAGGCAAGTAAAGAAAAGGCAAGAAAAATCAAGAAAAGAAAAGACAAGTAAAGGCAAGGCAAGAAAAGGCAAGGCAAGAAAAGGCAAGAAAAGGCAAGGCAAGAAAAGGCAAGAAAAGGCAAGGCAAGAAAAGAAAAGGCAAGAAAAATCAAGAACATAAAAGGCAAGTCAAGGCAAGGCAAGAAAAGGCAAGGAAAGAAAAGGCAAGAAAAGGCAAGGCAAGAAAAGGCAGGGAAAGAAAAGGCAAGGAAAGAATAGGCAAGAAAAGGCAAGAAAAGGCAAGGCAAGAAAAGGCAGGGAAAGAAAAGGCAAGGAAAGAAAATGCAAGAAAAGGCAAGAAAAGGCAAGGCAAGAAAAGGCAAGGTAAGAAAAGGCAAGGCAAGGCAAGAAAAGGCAAGAAAAGAAAAGCCAAGAAAAGGCAAGAAAAGGCAAGGCAAGAAAAGGCAAGGCAAGAAAAGGCAAGAAAAGGCAAGCAAGAAATGGCAAGGCAAGGCAAGGCAATTAAGGGAAAGGAAAGGAAAGGCAAGGGAAGGCACGGCAAGGCAAGGCAAGAAAGGGCAAGGCAAGGCAAGAAAATGCAAGGCAAGAAAATTGCAAGGCAAGGCAAGAAAAGGCAAGAAAAGGCAAGGCAAGGCAAGAAAAGGCAAGAAAAGGCAAGAAAAGGCAAGAAGAAACAAGACAAGAAAAGGCAAGGCAAGAAAGGGCAATGCAAGGCAAGGAAAGGGAAGAAAATAAAAGCCAAGAAAAGGCAAGAAAAGGAAAGGAAAGGCAAGGCAAGGAAAGGCAATAAAAGGCAAGAAAAGGGAAGGAAGGGCAAGGCAAGGCAAGGAAAAGCAAGAAATAAAAGGCAAGAAAAGAAAAGGCAAGAATAGAAAAGGCAAGAAAAGATAAGAGAAGAAAAGGCAAGGCAAGAAAAGGCAAGAAAAGGCAAGAAAAGGCAAGAAAAGGCAAGAAAAGGCAAGGCAAGAAAAGAAAAGGCAAGAAAAATCAAGAAAATAAAAGGCAAGTAAAGGCAAGGCAAGAAAAGGCAAGGCAAGAAAAGAAAAGGCAAGAAAAATCAAGAAAATAAAAGGCAAGTAAAGGCAAGGCAAGAAAAGGCAAGGCAAGAAAAGGCAAGAAAAGGCAAGGCAAGAAAAGGCAAGAAAAGGCAAGGCAAGGAAAGGCAGGGAAAGAAAAGGCAAGGCAAGAAAAGGCAAGGCAAGGCAAGAAAAGGCAAGGCAAGAAAAGAAAAGGCAAGAAAAATCAAGAACATAAAAGGCAAGTCAAGGCAAGGCAAGAAAAGGCAAGGAAAGAAAAGGCAAGAAAAGGCAAGGCAAGAAAAGGCAGGGAAAGAAAAGGCAAGGAAAGAATAGGCAAGAAAAGGCAAGAAAAGGCAAGGCAAGAAAAGGCAGGGAAAGAAAAGGCAAGGAAAGAAAAGGCAAGGCAAGAAAAGGCAAGGTAAGAAAAGGCAAGGCAAGGCAAGAAAAGGCAAGAAAAGAAAAGCCAAGAAAAGGCAAGAAAAGGCAAGGCAAGAAAAGGCAAGGCAAGAAAAGGCAAGAAAAGGCAAGCAAGAAATGGCAAGGCAAGGCAAGGCAATTAAGGGAAAGGAAAGGAAAGGCAAGGGAAGGCACGGCAAGGCAAGGCAAGAAAGGGCAAGGCAAGGCAAGAAAATGCAAGGCAAGAAAATTGCAAGGCAAGGCAAGGCAAGGCAAGGTAAGAAAAGGCAAGAAAAGGCAAGGCAAGGCAAGAAAAGTCAAGAAAAGGCAAGAAAAGGCAAGAAGAGGCAAGACAAGAAAAGGCAAGGCAAGAAAAGGCAAGGCAAGAAAAAAACAAGGCAAAAAAGGGCAAGAAAAGGCAAGAAAGGGCAAGAAAAGAAAAGGCAAGAATGGCAAGGATAGAAAATCCAAGTAAAGGCAAGGCAAGAATAGGCAAGAAAAGGCAAGTAAAGGCAAGGCAAGGCAAGGCAAGGGGAGGCAAGGCAAGGCTAGTCAAGAAAAAGCAAGAAAAGGCATGTCAAGGCAAGGTAAGGCAAGAAAAGGCAAGAAGAGAAAAGGCAAGAAAAAGCAAGAAAAGAAAAGGCAAGTCAAGGCAAGGCAAAGGAAGGCAAGGCAAGGCAAGAAAAGGCAAGAAAAGGCAAGGCAAGAAAAGGCAAGGCAAGAAAAGGCAAAGCAAGGCAAGAAAATGCAAGGCAAGAAAAGTCAAGAAAAGGCAAGAAAAGACAAGGCAAAGAAATGCAAGGCAAGGCAAGAAAAAACAAGAAAAGGCAAGGCAAGGCAGGGTAAGAAAAGGCAAGAAAAAGCAAGAAGAAGCAAGACAAGAAAAGGCAAGGCAAGAAAAGGCAAGGCAAGAAAAGGCAAAGCAAGGCAAGAAAATGCAAGGCAAGAAAAGTCAAGAAAAGGCAAGAAAAGACAAGGCAAAGAAATGCAAGGCAAGGCAAGAAAAAACAAGAAAAGGCAAGGCAAGGCAGGGTAAGAAAAGGCAAGAAAAAGCAAGAAGAAGCAAGACAAGAAAAGGCAAAGCAAGAAAAGGCAAGGCAAGAAATGGCAAGGTAAGGAAAGGCAAGGCAAGGCAAGAAAAGGCAATGAAAGAAAAGGCAAGAAAAGCGAAGAAAAGGCAAGACAAGAAAAGGCAAGGCAAGAAAAGGCAAGGCAAGAAAAGACAAGGCAAGGCAATGAAAGGGAAGAAAATAAAAGCCAAGAAAAGGCAAGAAAAGGAAAGGAAAGGCAAGGCAAGGAAAGGCAATAAAAGGCAAGAAAAGGGAGGGAAGGGCAAGGCAAGGCAAGGAAAAGCAAGAAATAAAAGGCAAGAAAAGAAAAGGCAAGAAAAGCCAAGAGAAGAAAAGGCAAGGCAAGAAAATGCAAGAAAAGGCAAGAAAAGGCAAGAAAAGGCAAGAAAAGGCAAGGCAAGAAAAGAAAAGGCAAGAAAAATCAAGAAAATAAAAGGCAAGTAAAGGCAAGGCAAGAAAAGGCAAGAAAAGGCAAGGCAAGAAAAGGCAAGAAAAGGCAAGGCAAGAAAAGGCAGGGAAAGAAAAGGCAAGGAAAGAAAAGGCAAGGAAAGACAAGAAAAGGCAAGGCAAGAAAAGGCAAGGTAAGAAAAGGCAAGGCAAGGTAAGAAAAGGCAAGAAAAGAAAAGCCAAGAAAAGGCA
>NC_134311.1:74436976-74481712 GCF_949628215.1 Phalacrocorax aristotelis | reverse complement strand
CTCCTTCTTCATAAGACATCTATCATACTTCCTGTAAGTCAGCTGTATGGGGTTCTCTTCTGCCCACAAAACCCCTGCCACACACTAGCAACTAAGAAAACAGTTGATGTTCTTATGTGCTTACATGAGATCTGCCAGGCTCTTGGAGGTGCAGCAGCGCAGATCCCACTGGAGAATATCACATTCCCCTTTCAGCAAGATAGAATGAGGCCTGTTAATTAGAGAAAAATCTCACAGCTGAATTAGTAACGTGATCAGGTGCTCACACTGAGACAGCCTGTATTTGAGGAAGATGAAATTGGCTACCTGCCTTGTTTCAGCGGGTGGAGTTCAGCTCACTAAATGTGGACATTGCAGAAGATCCTATTAAAACTCTGTCTTCACTGATTGTCACCAGAAGAATTAGACAGTGCTAGGGTGCAATTAATTTACCTCAGAATAAATCTGCAAAATGGATCAAATAAATTATTCCTCAAAAAGACCTTTTATCTCTGGGATCAACTAAATCTATACTGAAGATAACTGAAGTTAGATGAGATGAAAGCCACCCAAAATGTTGTACTGTTGTCAGGTGATAAAACCAAAAGATATCTCTGTCCATTTGTGTTATAATAATTGATAATTATGGTGATTTCAGACATTTATGTCAGGCTAGGATACTGCTGTGGTGGATGATTTAAAACCAGAAAGGGATGATGATACAGGGGTTACTGCATCAGATACAGGTTCAGAGTGTAGAGGTGCACAGAGCAACAGACTTAGTTTGTTCTGTTAACTCTTCAAGTTGGCCAGACTTCATCTCAGTGAGTGCTCAGCCATGATGAGGATGTGCATTTCCTAACTCAAGCACAACACTGAGCCAGCATAACTAGGGTATGTTAAAGACTTCAATTTCTGAAAAGGATAGGTAAAAACCTTACATATTAATAAAAGATTCTGCAAGTCTTCCCCTGTCCTGCCCTGTTGAAAGTGCTCCTATTCCTCTCCCTGCTTTGGATTTCTTGTGGGATCTTTACAAAGCACTTCATATCTGCATACCCCACCAGCTCCATCTATGAACAGGGCTGTCAGTGCTTCTTCACGACAATACCGTGAAGAGAAATACATTCAAGACTTTGAGTTTCCTGCAAGCTCTAGAAATTAATCTGTATGAGTGGACTAGAAACATGTACTAAATGGCAGGTCTTGTGTGACTTCATGTTTCATATGACGCCTAATCAGGGTGGAGGAAATAACTTCTGTTCAATTCAGTTTAATTTAAAGCTACTAGTCAGTCGTTAGCTGTTTTACACCATTCTATATGATTTTGTTATTTTTTACATTTACTTTTTCCTGCCTCTTTCCTGTCTTTTAGGTGGGTTATTGGGTTTCTCTGTGTGAGGAAGGAAATAGTGTGCTCCAGCATGTATATGAAGCACAGCATTCTAATCCCCACCATCACCTTTCCATGAAGCTACAGTAAGATAAATAGAGCAATATTCATGTTTTACAGTCTATAAAATCCAGATCTTCTTTAAAAAATTCCTTATGTGTAATGCATACACTTGCTAGCTTATTTATCAACATACACTTATGC
Organism: Phalacrocorax aristotelis; assembly: GCF_949628215.1. Taxonomy (NCBI): domain Eukaryota; kingdom Metazoa; phylum Chordata; class Aves; order Suliformes; family Phalacrocoracidae; genus Phalacrocorax; species Phalacrocorax aristotelis. The sequence continues at coordinate 74,480,136 of NC_134311.1, read as the reverse complement.
AAAATGTATATAGACAGGACATTTTGTTTTAGGGCTAAACCAATATTTACTTGTGGAAAGCACTCAAGTGTATGTCTGCAGAATGGAGGAGAGCCTAAAAAGATTCAGGCATTTTAGGAAACAGTGAGTGATAAAAACACAATGTACCAAGCTTGTAATTAACCCCACATTTCACTGAAAAGAATAAGGACTGGATTGTGGCTCGAAATGCCCACTTGCAGGAGGATATCTGCTGAAGGATCTGGGGCAGAGGCAGAAAAAAAAATAAATAAATAAAAAAAGAGAGAAAGTTGAATACTAATGAAAGACATTTCACAGTAATCTTTCTTTTGTTGTGATGTTTTGTGATAGCTAATGCATTTTGGGACTGTAGCTGAGCCAGACTAAACCAAGATATTTTTCTTAATGAGAAAAATCAGCCATTGGAATAATGACCCCAGGGAAGTGGTGGATTCTCCAACACCGGACACTTTTAAGATTTGGCTGGACAGGATGCTGAGCCATCTCGTCTAGGCTGTGCTTTTGCCAAGAAAGCTTGGACCAGATGATCCTTGAGGTCCCTTCCAACGTAGGATTCTAGGATTCTATGATTCAAGAGATTGCAGTATCTTCATTCAGATTGGGTATGAAGATTGTATTAGAATGGTATTCTTTTTGATATATTTTAAACACATCAAGGTTCCTCAGAGACTGCTGGCCCTTTCAGCTCTGCTAAAAAGCTAAGGTAGATCTCAACACCCTCAAACACAAACAGAGCAAAAACAAAAGTCCCAGCTGCTTCTCTCCTTCTGCCCCCAGTTCCAGGCAATGTAGAAGTTAGACATAATATGGGAACTGAGAAATGGGAGCCTGAAATGAGATACTTTCTTTCTGATGCCCATTGCACCAAATATGAGAACTATGAGTGCAGAGAAAATACACATGTCCAAAATCAATTTTATTCTTCTTATCAGTATGGTATACTTACTATACTAACTTTTACATTGATAAGATCACTTTATGTGAGTCATCTCTACTCACTTTATGAGAGCTGTGGAGAAGAGTTTTAGAGTTCTTGGAAGAGCTCAGAACTGCCATGACTTCTATTGAATTTTTTGGGAGAGCGTTTCACAGCTGCACTACACAAAAGTTTTCCAGCAATTCTTAAGACTTTTGTGATGTCATGGGAGCTGAGAGATCCATTTTTGAGAGTCATTGATATTTCTGTACTATTTTTCTCCCTTCTGGGAATTGCACCAATCAGTTCTATGGTCCTGTCAATGAAAAAAAAAAAAATGTACAGCTTCTCTAATGATAGTGAAATGCTTCCCTTACTTCCACATATTTTCCTCTCCTCATCATATCTGCTTCTGATATTTCTGTGTGTTGTCTCAGCTGCCCGGATAAACTAAGTGAGGCACTAGGCTGAAAGTTCCCCATAGTACAGGAAGACATTGATTTAGAGACCCATGGATTTAAAGAGCTTCTTTGTGGACTGGCAACAGCATGCATGTAATTTTCAAGGATTCTGGAAGTAGATAGTGTACTCAGTGATTTATAAATTGGACCTTAATCTCTAAGTTGATTGTACTAAACACCAGATTAGGTTGATTGTTATTTTGAATTAGTCTTGTTATGTGATTATAACGGGGCTTAAGGATTCACATTAAAATAGCTTCAGCTTAGAAAGGATTCTGTATCACACCGGGAACAGAACCTTTCAACTAGTTCAAATTTGGGTTTATTCTGTAACCCTGTATTCTCATCATCAGTGCTACAAATTCTTCTTTGAGACTATATATTTTGCTTAACTACTAATACTTGGACTTTCGGCTGAACGGAACGCTACTGCAGACAGTCCCTTATCATTCATATCCCACTGCATCGTGCAAATTGCTTGGCTCCCAGGATGTTCTGCATTTGTCACCATGACATACTAGACAGACAGACAATTAAGTGATGAAAAACTTTAATTCGACTTCCCAAACTGTACTTCGGAATTAAAGGGTAAAGTGGAGAAGAAGTCTACATATTTGGGGGTTTTATCTAAATTCAGGATATTCCCTTGTAATTTGTTAGTGCTAAAATACCTGTAGACACAGGCAAAAAGAAAACCACAGCAAAAACCTGTTTTGTTAATTAAAACAACCCTGAAGCATAGCCAGTAGGTAAGATATTTAACAAATATTAAAGAAATTGCAAAAGATACATTTCCGAGATAGACTCCGTCAAAGAATTCTGAGGTTTTAAAACTGTTTTCTGGAAATCAGACATCAGACACAAATTTGGGAGTTTCACGGAGGTCTCTGGGCAATTATTTGCACTTATACCAAATATGCTGCCTCATAGATCATTATGCTGACCTGTCTCAGTGCCCAGAGTGTGCTCCCCTCTCCTTTTAGTTTGGTTGCCTGTGCTTAAGGCCAGCTCTGATATGGCTCAGGTGCCTAATTTCAGTTCAGATTGCTGTGAAAAAGAGTCATTGGCAGGGGCTCCCTGCTCTTGGGAGCTGCTTTCAATCCAGGGCTCTTGACATCGATCTGAGGTGTCTGAGCTATGCTGCACTGTGTTGCAGTCACGCTCACGCCTGATTGTATACCTCATTAATACAGGTACTTGCCTGGATGCTGACCTACAAACTTGACTTCCCAGCTTAATGTCAGGCACGACTCATTCTGCTGGACCTTCACGGCAATCACAGGACATAACTTTGACCTGTGTCACTGTCAGCAGATGTTATCCTGGCCCTGGATTGCTTATTCCCTTTGGATTTGTGTCACCACGAGGAACCTGTTTGGTAACCACTGGACATTCACCTCAGACTGGTTATGCTTTCTGGACCCCCTCTGCTCTCCCTGGTTAGGTACTGTGGGACTGTGCCCTTTGTTGGTGAGGTCACTGCGCTGCCTGACTTGCCATCATCTCTGAGATGAAATAACCTCACACAACAGTATGGGTTGGGTGCTGTCTAGATAAAAAGCAGCTTTGCAGAAGCTGAGGGTTCCTGGTGGGCAAAAAGTTGAACATGAGCCGGTAGTGTACTCTTGTATAGATGAAACTGATTGCATGCTGGGTTTCATTAGCAAAAGTGAAGTCTGCAGTCCTTGGGAGAAGACTATTCATCTCCATTTGCACGAGAGACCTCTCTTGGAGTACTGCTCCCCCATACAAGGAGGACACTGACATAGCAGAGAGAGTCCAGCAGAGCAGCTCCAGATGGACAGGTGACTGCAACAGACCACATATGACATGGCTTTGTTCAACCCGTAGAAAAGAAGGCTGAGGGAGATATTTTGGTTGCCCTTGGAGGTACAAAACAAGAGGTAATAAGCACAAGTTGTAACATAGGAAATTCTAATCAGATATAAGGAATGACACCACGAAAGTGGTCAAATGCTGAATGAGGGTGGCTGTGGGATATCAGTCTTCGAGATATTCAGTACTTAACATATATATTCCATGAGCAACCTGATCCAGTTGGACCTGTGTCATGGTTTTAGCTGGGATAGAGTTAATTCTCTTCACTGTAGCTGGTGTAGTTTTGTGTTTTGGATTTTGGATGAGAATAATATTGGTAACACATTGAGGTTTTCGTTGTTGCTAAGTAGTGCTTACACTGGTCAAGGCCTTTCCAGCCTCCCATGCTCTGCTGGGCACACAAGAAGTCGGGAGGGGAGGGACACAGCCAAGAGAGCCGGTTTAAACTGACCAGAGGGATATTCCATATCATATGACATCATGCCCAGTATATTCATGGGGAGCTGGCAGGCGGAAGCAGTGATCACGGCTCAGGGTTGGGTGGCATCGGTTGGTGGGTGGTGAGTCATTGTATCTCTTGTTGTTTGGCTGGGGTTTTTCCCCTCCCCATGTTTCCCCCCCCCCCCCCCCCCCCATTTTTTACCTTTTCATTATATTATGCTTGTTATTATTACTACTATTACTGGTTTATTGTAGTTATTAAACTGTTCTTATCACAACCCATGACTTTTCTTACTTCTGCTCTTCTGATTCTCTCTCCCAACCCACTAGGGTCTGGGGAGTGAGCGAGCGGTTTCATGGTTCTTAGTTGCTGACTGGGGCTAAACCACGACAACCTTCTTTGAACATGGTTGGATAAGATGACCTCTGGAGGCCCCTTCCAAACTATTCTATCATTCTCAGACAAAAGAACTTCACAGCCAGCTAAGATCACATACTTATCAAGATCACTTGCTCAGAATTGTGAGGTGACCAGTGAAATTACAGTTAGGTTTGTCTAGAGAAGGACATGTGTGAATGCCATGTACTGCTGTCTGGGCTAAAATCCCTCTAATGGCCTCAAGTGAGTTAACCTGGTTTCTTTTGCAAGCACAGCTAATTGAAGACCACCTAAGCTGTAAGCCAGGACATTCACAAAGATATTTAAACCATTCTCTTCATGTTCATGTTTCAGTTAATTGTGATTAACACTCTCAAACCTTCCTTAATTAACTAAAGACCTCTCGTGGGACAGGAAATATGCACATTTGAACCCTGCATTTTTGCATCTTGAGATAGTGCTATAGTTACTGGTCTCTGCTGTTCAAGGCCAAGAACATGAATGATTCTGGCTGTTATGCCCAAAGTTAAAATCAGGCAGATGTAGAACATGCAAACTCAGCCTTTCCAGGATTTCAAAACTTCTTAATCTTTTGTAGGATGGAGGTTTTAACAAGTGTTTAGGCATCTGTCAGGTACCATTGTAAATTTGCATTTCAAAATTCAGATGGATTTAATTCACCTGTCTTCTGAATTAGTTGACTAGAAATTAAGTGTTCTGTAGGCTTGAATATAAGCATCCTGTATTGCATTCTCAGATTTCAGCACCTAAACTGACTTTTGGAACACCTTCTGGTTTAGGTAGCATAGTTAATCTATAATAAAATATGAAAAATACAACTCCATATTTTGATACAAACACTAACTTTTGAAATGTAACACCTTATTTCTTCTTAAAGGTAGGAATAAAATCACAAACCTGTATTTAAAAATGAAGGAGTTTGAGTCTTAATTTTCAAATAAAAACATAGAAAATCCAAGACAGCCTGTAGTAAGAGGCTATATTTGCCATTCCTTCCACATTTTAAAGACATGGACTTCAGCCGTTTTTGTGTTAGGTGTAAATTAACTGCCAGCTGGATTCAGGGAGAGCATCTTCCTTACTGCAATATTGCCCAATTAGATGACATATTGCAACTGCAATTAAAAAGTCAGCACTTGCTGCAGCACAATATGAAAGATATGGCATAGAAAAATAAAACAGTACATCAGATACTATGGTTTAGTGACTGTAACTGATGGTGTTTTAATGACTCTTATATTGTGGTTTTAAACCTTCACTGGAAATATCTAGTAGAGCTAGCTGAAACTAGCAGTCACAGTTCCACAGATATTATGTTATTCTGACTTATTCATTTAGCTGTATAATTATTGTTCAGTGTTGGATCTGAAGTCAGCCCATAAGGTTTCAAAATGGCCTGCAGGATGGTAATTTTTGGGACAAAAACAATAAAAATTTGAGTTAAACTGAACTCTCTATGTTGAGATATCAAGTTGTTTTATTTTGCTTGTGATGTTATGTTCACAATCTATTTTTAATATGTGCTGTAAGAAAAATAAAATTTAAAGAAAAAAATATAATCTAAATTTCCTATTCCAGGATTGAAATTGCTTTGTATAGACATAAAGATATTTCCCCTACAAAGCCAAAATTTCATCAGACCTGATATTGTTCCATGGGAAATTTATATTCCTGATGAAGGAAAATGTTTAATCTAATATTGAAACAATTTAATTACACCTTCTGTAGGAGACACAGAGGTGTATCACCTTTCTCTTTCTTTCTCTAGTTTTTTTTTTTTTTTGATGGTAGTTCCTATGCCTGTTTTTAAGTCATTATGTGACAAGGAAAATTCTGCAAAGACTATTTCATTCCACCATAAATAAACCCTTTTGTAAATAGGTCTATCTAATCTTGCAAGTTTCAGGGTAGTTCCCGTTGTCTCTTTTCCCTAGCTACAATTCATTACAAAATATGGCAACTACCAAGCCTCATTTTTCATTATTTATTATGTCCAAAGCCAGTGGTGGATTCTACATGCATTTTCAGGCATCCAGCCACAGAGATTTATGATTCAGTGCAGCCCTATTTATGGGTGGAGTTTGGCTCAGAAGATATTCAGGATAATGAATGAGTTGCTATGTTTGGTATTAACCAGATATTGGGACAACGCTGCAGAAAAATAAGAAAAAGAAAAAAAATCAACACCTGCTCAGTGACAAAGCAGAGGACTACATCCTGAGGACTTTCTTTCTTTACTTTTTCTGTTTGTGTAATTTTTCCTCAGACACAAGCATCCAGTAATGCTGGGCTTTTCTGCTTTTTTGTTTTGGTTTGGTTTGGTTTTGGTTTTTTGTTTGTTGTTGTTATTGTTCAGGATGAATTGAATGAAAAGTGAATCAGGACTCAGATGTACCTTATTATGCTATGATTTCTGACCATAGGGTGAAGACCAGTGCCATGGAAAGGACTAGGAGTTAAGCCTCTTAGATTTTATCCATTTCTCGAAAAATGATTGGTGAATGTTTCAGTGCCTCAGTTTTCCTTGATTAAAGCAGATTTTTACCCTACATACAACATAGGAATATTTTGTTGTGTTTGATTAGTTGGAATTTGAAAATAGCCATGATTAACTTAAATTAAAATATGATTATCAGGTGCTAGGTAGCTTCTAGCTTTCAAATTATTAGTTTGCATTACTCTAGAAGTGACTACATTTCACATTAACTTATTCAGGTCCCTCTTATTTCCTGTTTTCTGTTGCTATCTGTTCCATATCTTGGATTCTTCATGAGTGTAATACCCTTTAGGGTGTCTTAGATTTCCACCTGTCACAAATGTGTGGCATAAAATGACAGCACAGGGCAAAAATCTGAGCATATGGGACACAGAAGAGTATGTAACATATTCCTTAAAATCTTAGGCTCACAACTTAAACATAAGAGGACCAACTTGTCAGATCCACTTCCCAGAAACTATTCCAGGGAGAAGTGAAGTAGGAATAAGAATTGTGACTGGAAAGGCAAAATAATATAATAAATAACTACCTTCCTATTAGGAACACTGGTGGCTATTTCCAAGTACTGGCCTCAGAACTGATGTTTGTGGTGCTCTGGTCAAAAATGTTCTAGGTCAGCTTTATAACATGCCATGGTCATTTCCTCTGATCCTTCCAGAGGCAATTTTTAAAGTGTGCATGTGGAATTATTCCTAATAGCCTCACAACAACCTAACTATTCCCAAAATAGCCCTCTATTGGTTCACCTGTTTGGGAACACTGGTTGTGCAGTTTCTAATCTGGAGGCAAGTTTCCACTACAAAGTTTGTCTGTACCTGGACAGGATATGAGTCATTCCATGGCCTAAAAGAATTAATAAGCAGATATAGCAAATAGAGAAAAAAACCTTAGAAATCATGCTAGGCACAAGCAAAAAGAGAGTCACAGACAGCAACGGGTGATTTATGAACCTCATCATTGTCCCTCTATCTCTATCAGCCCTACTCTTCTGCTGCCGTACTAGAGTAGGGAGAAGGGAGGACGAGCCTGCTGCTCTGCCCTCCAACTCACAGCTCCATGCTTGGCTTGAAGAAACACTACAGGCATGTGGCAACTCCTGTGAAAACTGCAGTGGCTCTTGGTGTGGCCAAGAATCAACCATATTATCTGACTTTGCTCCAGAAAGGACAATCATTTGGTGGAACAGAAGAATTGGCGGGCAGTAATATTTTAACCCTTCTGCTATTCAGTCAATGACTTTGACCTTGACCTGTTTCCTTTGCTTGAAAAGGAAGACTTGACACTAACTGACACTCTTAGTTGAGCTGCCTGAAGACACCCTGTGTCAATATGTTTTCCCCCTTCAGTTTCCTCCCCACTGGACAGGGAGACTTGCAAAGACCTTCAAGAAAATTAAGTACCGAACTGCTTTTGATTCAAAAAATGGTCCCATACCCAACACTTTTTCCTTCTTCTCCAAATCACATGGGACACCCAGCTTCATTTTTTTAGAAGTCTTTAGATAACATTGAAAGTCAAATTAGCGAATTAAATTTGATTATAGGTCCACATGGTGGACAGAGGGGTAGATAGACAGGGTGGACCCTAGTACAGATGTGTTGACATCGATAGGAAATCAGGGCTTCTAGTTCATCTCCTTTGTTCCCTAAAAATTAGTGAACAGCCAGGGAGTTGGCAGGGCAAAAGAGAGAAAATAAATCACCTGGCTACAGACCTTGTGAAATGCAAGCACGTTCCACACTTCTGTTTCTTAATAAAATACACACCACTCCCCAGGAGACATTGGTAGGGAGCTGGGGAGAGAGTAATTTTTAATGGGTTCATTTCATTTATGAATGGAACACTTTCTCCATTCTTCCTACCCCAACCCCTCTTTTTGACAAAACCCTCAGCTTCTTCAGATGTGAAATAGGTGAAAGAAAATACAGTTTGGGACCATTAATTATGCTTTCTTATTGAGTATATAAATTTAATGTCAAGCAGGCCAGGCTGAATGGTATATATTTATTTCAAAAATATCATCTCTGTGAGGCATTGCTGCATCATCCTATTGATTTAGGTATTTTTGTTATTGTGCTTGATGCTTTTATGAAAGGCAGGCTATTAACAAACTAAATTGAAAAACTAGTGAGTCAGACTTTTCTTGGATGATCCTGAGTGCTACTTGCATGCAGCTTTAAATTGGAAAATACTGTAAAAGACTTATTTTCTTAATGGGGCAGTCCTCTTTGCAATCCATAAACCTTATTTGTTGTGAAGGAGAAAAAAAGAAAAAGAAAGAAAAAACCAAGATAGAATTCTCATGCTCCACTGCAAGTTGCCTATTTTCCTCTTCTATCTATAAAAATGTTAATCTTTTCATTTCAAAGGGTCACTCTTTTTGACCTTGTCGGACACTTGTATTAAAATCCTGTGTAAACAAGGTCCTCTTGAAAGAGCAACATAGAATATTTTGTGCTCACGCGAACAGTATCCAAGAAGTAGCTGTTTGCTGCTTTCCTTTCAAACACAAATCTACACAGTTAAATCTGGGTGGATTGGGGTCAGAGGAACAAAAGGATACAGACTGACTCTTTTTGGTGCTGCCTGGGGCTTCTCCTTTCCTTTCTCCCTCACTGTCTCCCTCTCACTTCTTACAGGTTTTGTTCTGAGTTTCATGATCAAAGAAAGGCAAAAAACTAAAAGAAAAATTAATCAACCCCCTAAAATTCCACTTGGTTACATTGGGAAACCATAAATAGCCACAAGGAAGGAGGTCACCTGAAAGGCTTGGGAACCTTAGTAAACATTGAAGGTCCTGATCTTGTTTCCCTTTCTTGTGTGACAAAGACAAATTGCTCAACAGTGCAGTTGTATTGACTCCACCAGTCTGCTAGCATGAGTCATGAGCAATGAAGGGTGGTCCTTGGCATTGGAACACGGATGCAGTTTAAAAAATCAAGGTTAATTTTCTACCCCAGGCTGTAAGCACAATTGGAATAATTTTTGTCTCTCACTCTTTTTTTTCTTTTTTCACTTGGTGATGCAAGTGCAGGAGAACTGTCTTACTAGGTCAGATTGAAGTTCTGTCCATGACAGAGATCAATAAAAGATACTAAGAAGGAGCATATCAAGTCAGGTAGTGACTGATGCTTCTTCCACATAGTCTCTCAGACGTTAACAAGTGGCAGATCTGGAAACTGTACAGTCAAATATGTAATATCCATATTTCATAGTCTTCAGCGGATTATTCTTCCAGTATTTTTCCCTGTTGCATTTTAAGGTCATGAAAACCTTCAGTGTCTACAATGCTTTGTGGTACTGAGTCCCAGAGTATAACTCTGCGCTGCGGGATGAACAACTCTCTGGTCTATGTTTTGAATCCCTGTGCTCCAGTTATGATTCTCGATCAGTATCTGCTTTGAGAAGAGTGAACAAGCAAAAAGCAGGCCACAGGCTTGAATCCTACCTGGATGCCTTATGGTGCCCTCATACACATTCTATCCTGACAAATCATGTCAACGTAGGAAGTCTTTTAACTTTTATTTTACTTTGAAGTCTCTAATGGCAGTACACCTTGAAGTCTTTTAGTACAGGAGAGAGAAGCTTGAATTTTCTCTTCACCTGTTTCAAGTCCTCACTGATAATCAAGATGGCATAACAAAAGAAGTGTATTTGTGATTTCAATTGGTGTAAACCTCAGATGGAGGAGAAATCTTTTCTATGTCTCAGGAAGGTGACTTAACCCAGTGATTAGTGTGTGCTTTATCTCTCAGTACTGGTGGCTTTTGTAGTTGTAAATCTGATCCCCAGTGACATGTAAAATCATACTTGTTGGTTGGTACTACTGTGATGTCTCGGTAAACTGTAAACAGAACATCAAATTAAGCCTTCTTCTAGCTCTCCCCTTTTCTTAAGGTAAATAGAAAAGTTGCAAGGAAGAAAGTAATGTCCAGAGGCAGGAGAGTCATCAGCTGGCAGCTATCAGATCATTCTAGCTGTAGTCAGACCCACCTATCTTATACAGAAGGAGGGGAACTTTTATTGTACCATCAGCTCTGAGCAGCTAGTGGAGCCATCGTCTCCTGACTGCTAGGGATGATCATGGGTTTATTGATAGTACCACCCCCATTACAGAGACAAACAAGCTGATAGAAAGGACAGTCAGGATGTAGAAATCTGTCTGGTTTCAAGGTAAGTGGGATCTTGAGAGTGGTTCATTTCTGCTGATTTCCCAGGGCCTATATTGTAATGCTGTGAGAACATGTGATTTTTACAGAGAGGCAGAAAGCAATACTTTTTTTGTCATCTCACCTTCCTGACTCTTTAGCATAAGACTTCGTGGTTTTGTAGTCCTCTCTTCAAAATTGCACAATTTGTGCTCCTCCAGTTGGAATAATATGTTGGCCCAACCAAAAAAGCAATAGGTAATAGGAATAACAGAGCACTGAAAAATGCTGCAATGAAAAACTGAGTCTGAGAAACAGAAACCTTTGGTTTTTTGCTGTTAAATAAATAAAAACAGACTCCTGGTTTTAGCATGCCCATGACAACCTTTTAAGGAAATCTTAGCAAAAGAGGAAAAGGGTCAACCCAAAAGTAGACAAATGGGATGCACTTAAGTTTTCAAGTAGACCATCCAGAAGAGTTTCATTTGTAGAGTGTGGACACTTCAGAAAAATTCCTTTTCCCACAGGTATTGAAACACAGCAAAGGGTGATTCTAAACAATCTATAAACACCTTTTAAGTTTGGTCTTAATCTCCTTCTGGCATGCAAGGAATTAAGGGTAGTTGATTCCATATCAAAAACCCTCTAGCACACCCAGACAGCACAAAACCTGTCTCTGGCTCAGCGCTCTCTTCTTCCTACTGACAGATCACACCCTCTCAGCCTTGACAAGCAACATCAGAGTCTGAAGTTAGTTCTGTTCACTAACAGAGGCTCTGCCGGGGGTTATGCTGTGGCAGCAACAAGCTGGTTTTCAGAGCAGGGAAGGCAAGGAAAAATGAAGCTTGATGCCAGCACAGTGGGGTATACAGTCTCCCTGTGTGTCTTTAAAGGGGCACCATCAACTTAAAAATCACTCTTCTGTCTGAAGCTTCCTTATCACCTGCTGTTACAAGTAGCACTGTCAAGTACTATAGCTGAAAGAAAATGTATACATGGAGTTTTCCGGTGTGTTTTTGTTTATTTGTTTGTTTGATTAGTGTCAGTTTGCTCCTTTCTTTCATTATCAGTGTCAGGTCTAACAGCTGCTTAATTATGCCTCTGGCACAGTCCAATCAGTTGTCAGTCTGTGTGGGATTTCTTATCAACAGAAGAGATGTTTATGTGTATGGCTGTTGATAAAGGGAGAGGTGAGAAGGAGAGAGAGAACATAATTCAAGAAAAGGTGGAGAGAAAGTAAAATTAACAGTCACATTCTAAAAATTGACTGGATACGCTGCAAGCACCTCTTGTTTTTTAAGCACAAAATGCAGATGAAGAGGCACACAGTGAGTTAGCAGCAGACTTGGGTGAATAATCTGTCAAGAGGTAGTGCACTGAAGAAGTAGCTTTTACTTCAGACTACCAGGATACAGGTTACCTTCTTCATCTCTAAGGTAGTATTTAGGAGTCAATTCTTCCACAAAATAATACTAAGCCATTTTATACAAAGGGAGGTTTTTGTTGCTAGTAGATGGAAATTGGAGCCTGGCTGTAGTAGAGCTCTTTTTTGACCTATAGCTCTGTATTAGGGGAATTATACTGTACAAGTAAAAGAGAAGAAATAGCTTAAATGGCAGCTTACCCCCCAAGGGAAACCTGACTTCAGTAGTAAACTTTAACTCAATTTCAGCTCCTTTGGGGTCAAATCTACTTCAGTTTTGCTTGGTTTCTTGTTTCATTTTTTCTCTTTTTTTTTTTTTTTTTTATTTTCCCACTGACATTTATTTTGAATGGCATCCTTACATCTTGTTTAATTTTTTTTCTATCATTAAAGAAAAAAAGATCACTCTCTCTCCACCCTCTCCTTCTGGTTGAAGATGAAAGCTACAGGCTTCATTAGCCATAAAAGGGAATAATAGTAGTAATACTAATAATTCTTATTCTAATTCTAATACTAATACTAATACTAGCATCTTGCATTTAAATAGTGCCTTTCATCCCAAAGAAGATTACATATTGGGCCAGTTCATGCTTTCAGTTACATGGCTATGCATCCAAAACTGTTCTGTCAGAATCAATAATGTCTCTCTGGACTTATCCCAGAATTAATTTCTATAGGATTTAGGTATGTAGAGGTCACTACATCACCATTCCCTGCTCCAGCAGATTTTCAACATTCACCAGTAGCCTAACAGTCCCCAGCCAACCCATCCCTGTCCGTAGATGTTTTCCATCATGGCTTGAACAGGAGCACAATGGTTTATAGCTGCACAAAGCTTCAGATTCAGTCTGTCATCCAGTTGTGTCAGAGGATTCTGGAGACCCGGGACAAATTTTCTTTGGTCTGAGGGAAAGTGTAGCATACTAATGTGTCTGTAAGTTCCAGATCAGTCTGCACTCCAGCCTGTATCAGAGATGGAATCACTGCAGCCCTGCCTGAAGAGCCATGCTGCTGAAGGCCTGGGCACTTCCAGCCCTCATTACTTAGTAGTGCAGATAGCAAAGAATAACATAGAAAATAGGTTCAAATAGAGCTGTTGAATGATCTGGGCAAGATGCCAAGGCTAGGATACAAAACCTCTTCCCACTGCTCTGCTTCAATCTTAGCGTTACCCTTTTCTTACATCAAATTGAAGTTCGGGGGGCACAGTTCTTTCTTCCCATGGTTTTATAATGCCTAGCATGGGAACAATGCTTCTAAACATTACTTCAAGAAGCTAAAAGTTATCTTAAAGTGTTACTGCTGTGCCTATATAAACTGGAGGATGAAGGAACAACTGTATTGAAGTACACGCCTTGACTGTACACTGATTGCTTGTCAGGGTGAGCCTAGGGCATGTGTCATTCCCCCAAGTGCTTTATTTTCCATAGAATAAAACCCCAGCACAGGGCAGGAATAGATTGACTCTACAAACTCTGTAGTATGTCCCTCAGTGTGGACTTTCAGGGACAGAATGGTGTGGAACACAGCAGAATGCCCTTGCTCAGCAACCTAGGCACAACTAGTGTTACTATCTGAAGTCTCTCAAATTAGATTAGCTCAGTCATGTTTTGCTTAAAAGGACAATGATTTATGTTTTCTGGTGTAACCCCTTACTATTATGTCTTGCCCACACCTTTGTAGTTACCCCTTAAAGTGAACCCTTGCATTTGGGGGTTCTGCCAGAAATTTCACCTGAATTTCATTCATGAATTTTCCCAGGCAAGCTTGCCTGGAAATCAGTCTAGAGGTGAGTTTCCTCATGGTATTTCTGGTACTTTCTACTTCAGGTCATGGTTGAAAATACCATGAAAAAAATCTATTTCACAGCATTTTCACATGAAAATGAAACTTTAAAATGAATGAAGATTTCTAAATTGGAGAAAAGGATGTTTGGATCAAGTTCAGTCTGAAGTTTGAAGGATGAGGGTAAGGAGGATTTATTCTATCCCGAGAAATTGATTTGGTCACCCTTAGCTATAGACTGTACAAAATTCACAATATCATGTAGCTGGTTCTTGAATAAATAGATTGTACATTACAAAGAGAAGGATTAAAACCATCTTCCTTAATTACATCCTATAATTCATAGCAGGATAACCTTGTAAAAGATCAAACAGTAATGGGGGCAGAAAGGGCTTAGCGTAGAGCACAGAAGAATAGCAAGAGTTTGCCCTTTCCAATATATAGTCTGCAAAAAGTCATGCAGGACATGACTGTTTAGAAACTCAGAGACAAGATGAGAGAGGGGACATTACTGTTGCAGAGCCTGAAGCTGTAAATGTTTATTCATGTAGCAATCAATTCTAGCTAGCTACCTCTGATGCAGACGCACATACATATATGACCTCTTTGTATCAGAACAGATCTCAATAATTTATATACTTCTCTACACAGCATCTTTATGAAGTAGGGTGTTTTTTCTTCTGCAGCTCTTCTGAGTAAGGGGCTGAAGTGCAAGGAGACTAGGGCTGAAAAATTTTCCAGTATCAGAAAAGGATTTATGTCCCCAAGACATATAAAGTAGTTCAGAATTCTCCAGCACTGGCTTATTTCTAGAATCTGGGAGTTTATAATTTGAGGGTTTTATGAGAAGCGTAGCATAAAATAGAGTTATGCCCACTCTGAATTGTCTTTTTGCTACCTCCATGTTGGTTTTCTTAACTGCAGTGAGAGTGGCCAAACTCTTCTACCCCATAATTGATTTTACTGTATAATGTGGTGTTTAAGGAATTCTCCACAGAGCGGATGATGTACCTTTGTATTCCTTTTGGTTAAGGATCCCATATTCTCTGTGTGTTCATTACCCAAAAGGTGAGCATGCAGAAGTTGTCATTGCCATCTCAAAAAAATTATCTGTTTCCAGTCTAGTAGTTCGACTGTATTTAATGCCTGTACCTACTCCTTTATGCAGAAGTACAAGTTCAATGTAGCTCAGGTGAGGGCACAAAACCCATTTGTTTCAAGTTGGAGTACACAAGTGATAGATTTATATTTTGAGGCTGGTTCTATCCCACCTGTAGAAGATCACATATCTGGACTAGGGTTAGAATTGTAGTCAATAGTTTATGCAGCATAAGGCCTAAGAGTACAAAGTTAATTCATCAACACCCTTTGACTAGGGTTTAGCAGAAGTGTCTATTGGTCTGTGTGGTGCTATTAGCTAGCTGTAGACTTTGATCTTATGGTAGGAGACAGACCCTATCAATGCACCAGGTTATCCATCAGCCATCTTCTATCAGAAGATATCCCAGTCTTCTGATCTTGGACAGATTGCAGATGTGAAACAGTAATTCAGACATTTTTCACCTTAAAGAGGGAAGAGAGTTCAGATACATTCTTGGATTTAGTTTTGCCTGTTGACTAGCTCTGCTGCCTGTTTGATACATGGGCTTTGTAATTAGTTACTTGTGAAGTCCCTGCACTGGTAGTCTGCAGACCTGATGCTTGGTTTATGAATCACTTTGCTTGGAAAGAAATATGAGATTTATCAGAGATAGTCAAGTGCTGAAGCTGGAGGGTCCAACGGGTTCTCTTTGCAGCTTACCTTCAGCAGCTTGCCTGAAGTCACACAGAAAGACTAAAAAGAATCATAGACTTGAACTTGTGTGTTTGACTAGCTTCTTATCCCCAAAAAGTTTATAGTCTGAAATCATAAGCACTGATATTATTCCCTAAAGTAAAGATTAAGGAAACCTTAAGTTGTCTTTTTTTTTTCTTTTCTCAGTTTGATGGGAAATATTTTTATTTCTTTTTTGCTTTCCATCCCCTACAACTTCTACAGCATCTGAGTGTGTCCAAGTTTTGTGTCTCAGCTTCTCCATTTATGTTTTTCTTTTTCTAACTGGTGACAACGATTCAAACCTAATGTAATTTTCTTGTATTTCATTGCTTCAGAGGAGAGCAGAGGAAAGGACTCCAGCTGTTTATATGCAGTATGTAACAATTACAAATTTAATTTCCAGAACCTGTCTGCAGGTGTGGTAACAGTGTCTGGAGAGTGGAGACAGGTGATTACAATGAGTCATCTCAGGGTGAATTTTCATCTGTATGCCCATATACACAGCTTCCAGAAGAAACACTGGGTGTATAGGGTGATGTGCTATTCTCCAGCTTTTTTCCTGTGAGGGGCCACTATCTATAAAACACTGAAGGTGTAATGTACCAGCGAAGTAAGTTACAGGTAAGGGACAGATCATTTATCACCATAAGTTATCAGGGCTATTCCGAGGTTTCAGGCAGCAAACCTGAGTTTCATAATCCCAACTCTCTGCAGCCATTCATGCTGAGGAATCTTGTTTCACTTTCTGGAAAGATAATATTCAGCCTTACTATTTATAAATAAATTAATATGAACTTTTTTTTTTCCAGCAACATTGGCTCTAGCTTGCATAACTTCTCCTTAACAGTCCCAATATTCTCACCTCAATGTATTTATAAAGGAAAAGTTATATCTTTATTCAGTCCATATTTTCCTAGGTTAAATCAGTCAAGCTCTCTTACTCCTCTCTCAGAGGGTCTCTCTTCACTCCCGAATCATAGTTCTAGTCCAATCTAAACTGATTTTTTCCAACACCTTTTTCAAACCAGAGGGAATACCTCTTGAAGTCACAAATTGACTTGTAAAATTAGAGTCATGCTTCCTTTTAATAGAGTTATTATTATTGTTGTTGTTAATATTATTATTATTATTATTATTGACACCTCACTTTGGCTAATGTGCACAGTTTATATACTCCTGTTTCTTCCCTCCTCTCTTATTCCCAGTTCAAGGACTTTGATCATACAGCACAAATGATGACTTGTGACTTGGTACAAGATACTGTACTTTTCCTAATATACTTCTTTCTAGTTCTATTACTTAATTCCTCAGTCTCCTCCTTTTCTGCAGTACCCTGATTCCCTCCTGTGTTGACAAAGTGTCTGGCTTTGTGTCACCAGCAGTCTGAAATAACATGCTCCCATATCCAAGTAATGAAAAGGGCACAGTGGTTCTAGCCTGTCTGATCAAGAGTACTGTTCCCCTTCCCTAATAATGCACCAGCCATCTCCCTACATATTTATAGTTCCTCAGCTAACTCCTCAACTAATCCCCATCCTCTCTAGCTTCAATAATAATTTCTAGCATGAACCATATTAAATATTTTCTTGACCTCCAGGTAGATTAAATCTATTACATTTCATTTGTCTAGAAAATCAGTTATCTTATCATGGAATGGTATCAGTTCGGTTTGGCAGTCCATCTTTGGTAAACCCATATATTTTATCTTTCTTATCTTTCTATGTTTAATATTTTTTTCTATCAAAGTATTTTCTAAAACCTTGTTCACTATTGAGTCTAGACCAACTGGTCTATAGTTTACAAGTCCAAGGATCTGATTTAAAAATAACAGAATGATTTTCAATCCCAACCCAGCCCAGCTGAGAAGAAACAATCTGTGCAAAAAATATGAAATATATCTTCCTAAGACAAGTGATGACCTCCTCAAACATAAGTGTTCATGAAAGCACTGTATTCTGAGTGCCAGCTGATCGACCTTGGCTTAGGCAGTTCATGCACTCATTCCATTGTGCTCCTTTGCCCCGGTCTCTGGCTTCTGTGTAGGACTACTGCTGTCATGCCTGATTCTGGCCAGGTTGTTTTCAGATAGAGAAAGAATAAAAAAAAGGGGGCTGGGGGAGACAGAAAGGAAGGAAAAAAAAAGGGGATTAAAAGAAATGAGGAGGGAAGAGAAAGGGGAGAAGAGTGCCAGAGAAAGGGACAGAGAAAGTAACTGAACTGTATTTGACATTTTCAAGGAGCTTTATGATCTATACACATTGGAAATCATTTGCATTTCCTCATCAGGACCCCTCCTAAATAGCACAAATTATTTTGCTAGTATTCCTCAGGGGAATTTTCCCTTCTCGTATTTGCAGCCACCCCCAGCTTAGCCTGGCTTTTAGTCACTCAAAGAGAACATCCTGAAAGATGTTTTCCTCTGTCCGAAGAAGGCTTAACCTTCACTGCATCAGTCAAGACTGTTTGGCCCTACTCAGAGTACTCTTAATCGTGTCTGCATCACGTTGCAAAGCTCTCCTCTCCTTTGCTATCTCCCTTTTACTTTCCCTTTTTTTAATAGCTTCCTTCTAAGTTGCCCCTGTTCCCATGACACTATGAAGAGTTTTGGATCATTCACGGTATTTAAACCTTTCAAGAACATTTTCCACATGGAGAATCCTCTTAAAGTGAATACATCATTGTACATGATTATCCATGCTTAAAGGAACAATCAGCAGAACAATATGTCCTGTTCTCAGTGCTTTCTGTGGACTGAGCTTTCTTCTTCCTATTTCTTACCCCTCCTAGTGTGTTGTAATTTGTTTGTCTGAATAGTTGCTGGATTGGAAAGCAGCCACTGGTAAATTGTCCATCAACAAGCCATACAATTTAGTTCTGATTAGAGCAAGTATGTTTCAAAAAGATTGCAATGTGAGTTTGGGAGTTTTTCTGCCCCTCAAATCACGACATGGTGCTCATCAGGAAAGATCCCATTCTGGCAAAACCCAGCTTCCTCAAATCAGTTTCCTGCCCTCTGTACTTTCTGAATTTCCTGCTCACTTTGCCCTTCTCTCTCTCAGCTTTCTTTGGACACCAAAAAAACAAGCCCCAAAGCTCCAAACTTCCATTTTTCCTCCTCTTCTACATAGCCTTCATCACATTTATCTGAACTTACTGTTGAGAACCCTGCTCAAAATGGGATGAATGTCTGGAATATGTGGTTCCCTCTCCAACAATTTCCCCATATTTGGAAAAGGTCTCATGACGAGCTCTTGTACCAAAGTACAAGAACATGCATCAAGAACTGATGTACAAGAACTGTATATCAAGAATTTTTTCTGAGTGTCTTGGTCCAGGCCACAGTTTAACCATGAGTCCTAATGATTCCTATTTCTGCTGCATTAGTAGAACAGTCCTAAAGTCTAAGTCTCCTATAGTAAATGAAGCAGTGCCAGATGCACAAACCCTTGAACTTAATTAATGTTCATAGGATGGCTTCCTCCAAAGAATTCTATCTCAGTAAGCAATCACAGCATGACATCCTGCTCTGAACCATTCAGAAGCCTTTCACGTGATGATTGCTCCATTCCTGTTCATATCGGTGCCAAAGAGCAATCCTGAATATATTTACATTAGCAGTGTGGGCATACTATAAAAACATTTTGAACTGTTACTTTTCTGGGATTATTGGGAGCTCACTGTAGAGAATCAGGCAGCCCATCTATGGTAGCCTCAAGAAGTCTATCTCAGGATGCTGTGTCAGTTTATAATATAAATATACCTATAATTACCATCTGCCCCTGGCTTCAGACTCACCATTCTCCATTCCTTCCCCCACCCTTGCTGTAGGTGAAGTTTTCTATAAAATAAAGGCTGTAATAACTGCTGAATAACTCCTTGTATAGGAATTTTCCACTGGCCCCTTGTAGTAACTATACAGTATTTAGAAAACATTAAGTGATGATTGTTAGCTGAGTTGGTTACTTCTTTTTTGCTACTTGACTGTTAAAGATGTGTGTTTGTATGTCTATCTGTCTCTATATACATAAAATAAATCTGGAAAATGGAAATTTCTGTTAGAAACATCTTATTGTAGAAAAAATCCAGAAGACTCATCTTGCTGTTTTTGAAATACAAGGTATTCAAGTTGCATGTTATTTTAACAAAACAAGTACTTTTACCTCTGCTTATGCTTTCTTTTCTCTTTTTTCCTCCAAAGAGAGCAAGCCTACTGTACATAGCCTGCTTTCTTCCTTCAGGCACAGAGGTGTTCTCAGTCTTTCCTCGTGTTCTAATATTTCTACAAAATGGGGAGTTCATGTGACTACAGTCAAGTCAGTGTAAAACTTACACTCAACCTCAAGTTCACAGTCCAACAGAAACAACACTCAGCTTCAAGATTCTTATTGTGTTTGGATTTTTTCTTTCATAAAGCACATACTTCTCCTTGAGCAATAGCAGCAGCTGTGATGAAGACAATAATCTCTGCAAAAGCCTTCATCATAAAATATAAGCTCTGAAAAAGTTACACATTCACTTCAGCTGTTTATGCTTAATATTTCAGCCAATTATATCTAGCTAACAAATGGATATCTATAATAACAAATATATATTTTTCTTGTCATGTTATGGTTTTGAGGGGATTTTTGTTTGTTTTGATGACTTTTTCCTTGGTTTTTTTCCTTTTTTTTTTTCCCTTTAGTTATCGATTTGCGTACATATTTTCACCACATAGAAAACTTGGGACAAGTTTCAGGTTTCTCAAATTTAGTCATCTGTGTGAAACACTCTTCTTAAGTACTTTCCTAAATACCTTAGGCACATACATTTAAAATCACTATAAATCTCTGCATAAATAGGTATAAACATACACACATGTATCTGTGTGTATGTGTCCTTATAAAGTATCCTGTGTATGTTCTGTAGTCAATAAACAGAGATTCTGAACATTATATTGTTGAATAAGTTAAGACCCAGTTAAATTAATCATATACTCCTAGAAGTTGGGTGTTTGATTAATATATTTGGCTTGGCTTCCTGTAAATTCATTGGAGAATGACTGTAAATGGTTCTTCATACCAGGTGTCTTCGGTATTGACCTTAGGCTGAGACTATGCATGTCCTGGAGAGTCTTCCTTCATTCCAAGATGTGGAAAGGACACAGATGAACGGCTTGACTAAGCGGCTCATTTCTTGACAGTAAACTTACATCAGGTAGATGTATATTTAAGTACAAGCTTAGCTTTTTAACAGGGAAGGTACACAATTGCTATCTTCACATTTCAGAAGTACTCCAGGTTAGACTGTGCTATTCCACTTCTTTATACCAAAGCCTGAAACTGAAGATTTTGCTCATAGGAACAAATTGAAATGCACAAAATGCTTTAGTATTCATGGGATTTGTCTCCTTGTTTGCCGGGCAGATTCACAGGTCACAGATAAAAATCAAGGCTGCATAACCATGATTAGGGAAATTATTTTGGTGCCCAGGCACTGGGACCTTCTGAGAGAAAAGGCAATGTATAAATGCGAAGATATCATTGATAGTTATTAACAATAATAATTATACTAAATAACACTCTGAAAAAATATAGATATTCTGGTGATGAAAAACATATTTAGCCACTGCTTTCTTCATATTAATGAGATTTGATTTTCCAATCAGTATGAAGGACATCACCTGTGCTCCTTGCCTCCAGGTTTATCTGCATGGGTGGAATAGATTCTGAAAACTAGCACTTGGAGAACTTTCTCAGAAAGATATTTCCAAATGTCAGCATTTTCTATTACTTTGTCATTGACTTCTAATGTGTTTTCAGAATGATTTGGTCCTTTCTTGGGTAAAGAAGAAAAATGGAAATAGAAAAAAACTTATATCATTCATTATTATGCAGCTTTCGCATTGCAAAACAAAATTTATAGCTAAAAACTCGCCTTCCTTTCTGCTGTGCCACTTCAAATGTCCAATGTTAAACAGAAAGTGCTATAAAAATGTCTGCCCTCACTCTAAGAGATTCAAATGATTGACAGTAAAGTGGAAAACTGTTAAACATGTAACCTTGGCACGAGTTCCATGGAGTATTTATTCTCCCACTGTTGTATTCTTTGGTTTGTTTTGTTGCGTTATGGGATTGTATTCTATTCAGTTGTGCCTTGCAGCATCTATGCATGAGTCAAATGCCTGCAGTGGGACTCCTGGCAGAACGAGAGCAACAGGAGACGGCTGACAGGCACACAGTGTATGTGCTACGGGCTGGCTCAAAACTTCAGGGACCTGTAGCAGTCTACTCTGAGGGGCAGCATCCTGCTGTACTATCTAGGAACAAGCTACAGAAATCATTGGAGACTGGATGGGCATGGTCATTTCCTATGGCCTGCCACTCGGAGGCAGAAAGTTGCTTCATAGAGCTTAGCTACTGCTTTGTGCTTGCACAGCTTCTCTGGGTGACGAGTAAGTTAAGGCTGGAGACAAGAGGGCTCCTCAGTGGGTGTAATATTGGGCGAGTAGCTTCTGTAATGCAATACGCAAATGCAGCAACACTAAGTAGGACAATGGGGAGGGTTTACTCCTTCTTCTCCCTAAACACACCTTTCTGTGAATTTAAATATGGCTGCTGCAGCCTAGTCCTATATAATTCAAATCACAGAGGTGACTATAAATTAAACCTGAAAGAATTATTACACTTAAAATGATTTTAAACAGCCACCTTACTGTTTACTGCTGATTTTTTCCCTACCTTTGTGGGAAATTTTTTCCTCTTTCCCTGGTAAGACAATGAATTATGATTTTCCTGAGAAAAGAAATCTCAAAATGTAACACACTTAGAAATAATATATGAAATATGGCATATCTGGAACAGAATCTTTTTCAGCTGTTATTGAAAAACTCCATTGTGGTAAAGGAGAAACAAAAACAAACAAATGAACAATGACAACAGCTAGGAGTATAATGTACAAAAATAAAAATAATAATTTAAAAAGGAACGCAAAGGAATCTACTAAGTTTAGCTAGAATAAGCAAAGGGCCTAATGCACTGACTTCACTGATGCTGAGTGGACTAAGGTTTGGTGGAGCTGCACATGGATGAGTTTTTTCATGTCACTTGAAATGGAGGGTTCCCATGTAAAAGGCTACAGCACTCTTGGTAAATCTGTGCCTGTGCACTGTCATTTCCATGATGGGGATTATTTTTTAATTATAGTGGATGAATCCCTCACTCTTGTGGTAAGACTGATTTCCATTCATGGTTCACTATCTTACTGACCATTGTTTCTGGTGTCACTGCGTTTTGAGCAATGGCCTTCAGAACTAAAGAAAAACATACCTCGGCCAGTACATTCTCTACTTTGTCAGGTGGTCCTTGAAAATCCATCTCCCCACTGCTACAAGAAGCTAAGCTTTAGCTAGCTAAATCATACAGAGATGATCTCTGGTCAGAAATTTCTTAACCTTATAAGTGCTTATTTCTTAACCTTATAAGTGTTTGACTTTCCAATCTAAGTATCTTTGAACGTAAGGAGTAGGGACAAGGGTGAGTTTTTCCATTTGATGGTGTTCTGTTATGGTGGGTTTTTTTGTTGCTGTTTGGGCTTTTTTAATTATTTTTTTTCTTCTCTTGTCCTTTTTCTTCTTCCCCCTTCCGACCATTTTGGTGACAACATGGGGCATTCACATAGACTAATATGGTTAATGCCCAGCCTTCTTCTACAGTGATGGTGAGAGATATGTCTCTCTATGGGACGTTTCAGAGTCCAGACAGCATTCCGAATCACCCTCTAGAGTATCTCTTTCAATAGGCATTTCTGTTGCCTGTTGAACAAAGACAGATGCCCAATAAGGCTATCATTAACCTTTGTGTATTTTATGTTTCCCAGCATGAAGGCTTTGTATCTCATTTAAACAATGGTACTACAAATTAGTTTGATAAAATACCTCAAGAAGAAGCGGGAACATGTTAAATGACAATAGTTTTCTTGTGGAAGAAAATCTTTGCTTCTGTTTAAAGGATATGATTTCCCACTGATATCAAAGGAAAACAACTGCTCTTCCTCAAACAAGGGGAAATAAATAAAGCAAAATTGTCATGAGAAGAGGTTAATACATGATGAAAATGCCCAGTGCAGCACTCTAATTTTCAGATCTTGATTACTTTTCTCTAACTAGAACAGCAGTTTCTAACCCTTCTCTTGGATGAAAGAAGTGTTGGTGAGATCTCCTTTGACCAAGTTAGAGCTTTTATTTCACTGTTTCCTAAAACTTCTTAGTATTATTAGAAAAATATTATTCCAATTTCCTGATGACAGGACATATAAACTAAGAAATCTCATCTGTTTGTTCACATTTATTTCCCCGACCAACACAATTGCATCTAAGCGTATTAGTGCTACAAGGATCTTCTTAAGGGCTAAAAAGGAGTAGGAGAGTCTACACAGAAAGGGAAGTGGAGCTGAATGTTAGTTTTCTGGTTTAGTCCTAAGAAGGCTTTTCTTTCTCAGAGTTTTCATGATGAGGAGAACTACAGCACGTTGAGTTTAACGCAGGGCAGGTTTTCAAAGGTGGGCTGACTCCCGCTGCTAACACAAGGCTGTCCTATGCGGCCTACTTGTTCTCTTATGGGTTAACACTGATACTATGGGGGTAAGAAAGCCTTATGGCACTAAAGAGTTTTTCGGCTACCTTTGACTCAGGGTATGCCTTATGCTGGCCCTGTGGTCCACTTCTTTTCTCTCGATAGGTGAATTTCTGAGAAATGACAACGTGGCAGATTCAGAGATAAGAAAGGTTTAGCCACTGCACATTTCACAGTCTGACTTGCCTAGACTTCAATAACCAAGTCACTCAGTATAACTCTATCAGGGAATGAAATTATATTCTTGGCATACTGCTTTCTTTTTTAAAGGCTGCCTTCTATTTCATTTGTGCATGGCTTCTTCTTCCTGGGATGCAGCATGAGATATTTTGACTGAATGTCTTGCATATGTAATGCCCTGCTCTTGTTTAGGTTTATTGATCAGTGAATCACACTATTCTTATTGAAATATACAGCGTAATTTAATTTCATTTTCTTTAAATAAGGATGGAGTCTGCAGCTTATGAAAAGGAATGCTAAAAAGGCAATAATAATAACAATTTCTAAAATTCTGCTTCTTTTGGCTGTCTTCTTACTCAATTAGGAAGTGATGTTTCTCTAATAAGATAGAGAAGCCAGTAATATGATAGGAAGTCATTAATACAATATAATCACAACCTAAGATCAAACTCATCTCCTGTCTCTTTACCTTGTCAAGTGTTTCAATATTTTATGTTGTAATGTGATGACCAGAACTGATCGCTGTAATCTAAATGCGGATCTGACTAATACATTGTATAATCAAAGATTTTCATCTAACTTAAATTCATTTGCATTTTCTTGCTCTTATTGTAGAAAGGCACCCTAAGATTTAATGTGGTTCAAGATCAAATTTCATCATAGTTTCTATTCTTAAAGGCTGTTGAATTCCTTTTTTGCCTTGAATGTTTAGGCATATTTACTTTCTCTCTCTTTCTCTTTCTTACTCTCATGGATTTTCTTACTTCCACCTGCTCACATTTCATGTATATATTTATTAAAATTTGCCTATTTACTTCCAGCAGGGTATGGAGAAAACATGGCTGTGTATTCTTTATGTCTTTCTCTCCCCCTATTTTTTAAATATCTTCATTTTGATAAATGTTATTTATTTTATAGGATTATATATTGCTTTCTTTTAATTGGTAACAAAAAAATTTAATTCCAGCTAATGATAAAAAGGAATAAAAATATTATGACCTATGCCATTTCCCTTTTCTCCACATGATGATATATGAGGCCTGTAAGCAAGGCAGTGTACAGACCAAGCATAGATAGTCCCCTTTGTAGTTGTGCTGCCCTGCAGAACAGCAAAGGATTCTGTTCTTAACATTGGGGTGAATGCATCATACTCTAATAAATCTCCCAGATAGTCAAAATTCTTTTGCAAATCTGGAGAACACCTTTTCACACTTTCTTGAAATTATTTTCCGCTTGTATGTGAGTTTAAAGTTGTTATAACATTCATTGAAGCAGATGTAGTTCCAATGGTAATCAGGCTTCTTTTTAGGTTTTCTCATAATGTGCACAATAGCTGGAAAACATATTGGGAAGGCTCTCTAACTGCAAAAAGAGAAAAGAGTTTCCTCTTTAAACCCTTACACCTAATGGATAGAATTGGGTAAGGAACAGCCTTGCAAATATTTTTCAAGGTATCATTCCCAAATCATTGCCATGCTGACTTGCAAGAAAGAAGTGTAACTCATGAAACTAGATTATTCAGCACTTTAGGAACCAATCAAAATATTTATCTGGATCATTTGGAAATGTTTAATATCAGTGTTTTCCTTGAGGTTTTTCCTGTTCTTATCAGTTTGAATTTTAAATATACATCTAGAACCACAAGAAAAATGTGTCCCTTGTCACTTAAAAATCATTAAAATATTACAATTTTTTCAGTTCTGAAGTTTTTGAAATAAATAACATAGTTTTGTTACTTTAAATGAAGTAACTTTTAGCTAACTTGGCAAAAAGCAACTCCAAAGGGAATCTGCTTCTGATTTGGGAATCTACAGTGCTATTACTATAATATGTGCTTTTGAATTTTTATCATAATACAACAGATGGAAGGTTGAATATTTTTCATAACTACCTTGGCAGAAGTGCTAAATTTCCACAGGTGAATTTCAGAGTATTGACAAGAATGGCAGGTCAGAATTGTCAATTGGCTTGAGCTATAGCTCTGAACTGTCAATTTGAGTGGAACAGCTAAAAGCATATAAAGTTGAACACAACCATGAGTCCTTACAGTAGGACCTCAGCCACATAACTTAGTAGAGGGCATTTTTCTAAATCCTCAAGGGAAATTTGAAAATACTAACTGTGTAAACTAAATCAACAATACTTGACAGTCTCCAGAGTTAACATCAGGACTACATTTTCACTTAGGTATGGTAGGACCTTCAAGACCAAGGATATAACAATAAAGCAATAATAATAGTTTTATACAAGGGCTAACAAATACATAAACACCTAAGAAATTAACTCAAAACATTTATGTTTAACTGAAAATTATAATGTTTCTGTAGCTTGTTTTTATCCACCTTTCTGAATTTTATAGGAAAGGTATAATTTGCTATTTAATGCTCTAAAGTGGTTGAAAAAAAGAACCAAATGAAATGTTTCCATCCTCTGTTACATTCTCTAGGACTTTTTACTTCTGAAGTGGCAATTTTTGTGATTCTCAGTGCTAACCTAGTGGACTTAATAGGTGAACTCCAATAAAATAACCAAGAACCCTGATATTTCTCTACTTAGTCACAATGGGCACTTTAGGTTAAACAATCATTGGCTCAGTTGTGAAAAATGAGATAAATTAAAATTATTTTCTTTGCAAGGACCAAAGATTTGGCAAGTAATATATTGAAGAAATTTCCTGGACATAATGGGTTACATTAATTTTCAACTGCAAAACAATTACTTCAGCATTATTTTTCAAGCAAGGAAAAAAACCCACAACTTGCTATTTGCTCTATTTATTTCTTACTGAAAACCAAAAGTACATTTCAAAGAAGGGATTAAGAAAGGCATATCAGTAAAGACTGCAAAAAAAATGAGTGTAAAGGATTTCAGCTAATTGTTACCCATTTGCCTTTATGCAAATGTGGTCAGTTTTAGTTATGACAAAATACAGAAAATAATGTCTTTGTTTGCTATTTTCATCTGACAATAGTTCGCTTGTTTATTTTAAACAAACTTTTACAGAAATCCACCTATTCTTCATTAAACTCTTTTCTCACTCTCATTGATAGTTCTGTGTTATTTAAATAAGTTGAAGGGAATGTCATTGCTGCTCAAGGGTGCAGCCCTCAACCTCTTCCTGAACAGCAACTGATAACAAATGCTGTTGTTCTCTGATTCCAATGGCCTCCTACTACCCTATTGAAAATGAGTGTAGTGATTACAGATCTGTTTCAATAAGTCGGGGCTTTACACATTCCTGCCATAAATTGGCATTGCTGTGTTGTAGTTATTGGAGCAATGATGACTTTGATCAGTAGAGAATTCAGCCCTCGGGGAGCCCATCACTCAAGTTATCACTGAAATTGCTATTAATTGAGACCTCTGTGGGCAGTCCCAGCAGAGAGGCCAAGGTGTGAATGAGCAAAGGTCTGATCTCTAATCCCTTCAAGCAGTGAACAGAAGCATGAACAGAAGACAGAGCAGGTCACACCAAGGTATATCTAGCCCAGCATCCTGTTTCCAGTGCTGGCCAATTGCAGCTGCATGAAGAATCAAATAATACTAGGACAAACGTTTTCCTGATATGTTCTCCTAGACATCAATGCTTCATGTGCACAGGAAACTTCTGAGCCATAAAAGGCCTATTTGTTGTACAAGGCTCATTAGAATTTTCTTCCTTCAATTTCTTCTTTCCCATTTTGAACTTATGCATGTTTTTTACATGCACTTCGTCCTACACTTACTAAAGTCCACAACTTAACTGTGTTTTTCGTAAAAAATTATGATACTATCCATAGCCAGATATATGGAGCACGCCACAGGTTATAATCTCAAGTTTTATTGTGAATAAATGGAAAACTAAATGTACAGTTGTGCACTTAAAAGAATAAAAGTGAACTTTCAAACAGAAAATAAAAGACAACAACAGAACAAAATGGGTACAGCAGTAACTTGTGGGGACCCTCAAAAATATTGAAGTTTGCAGCCACTAAATAAATAGTTCCAAGTGAATCCACCATTTCTGATATACACCAACAATTAACAAAGTTCCTTACATATTTGAACTGCCTAAATGAATCACAAACTACCTTAATACCTAGTGATCCGGAGCTGCTCTAATTGCTTAGCAATTATGGCATTTAAAAAATAAAATAAAAAAATCTGAAACTATCCTGAGAACATGTCTATTGGCATTAGTAACATTAAAATTGATATAATTTCCTTATCACAACAGTTTTGAGAATGTCATCATTTAACTTGAGACATTAACAGACTAAAAATTTATACATCTTGGTTGACTGGCCTTCACGGTCAACATTAAAGGCAATATTTACTGCGGTAGAGTATGCTTTACGTCTTAGTAGTCTATGTCAGGACATAAGAGAAACCGTGGTTTACTTTACATAATTCAAGTTCCTGTTTCAGCCATTTCTCCTTTGAACACTATTTAAAAAAACTAAAAATTTATTTTCTTTTATGCAAAAATGCTGACAAACAAAGATGAATCTCCATTCTGTGTGGTGGCATAAGTTAAATATTATCACTGAATGAATAAATATTGAACGATTCAGACTGGAATTGTAAAAGTAAAAATGTCAAAAATATCTTAAAGTTTAAAAATCCAGTAGGAATATCTATCAAATTTTATACAACCTTTTTTATTGTGTTCGAAAAATACATGGCCTTTCTTGAAGGTCATTTTGAAATGGAAATATCAGTGTAAGTTAACTGATTCATTTCAGTTCATCAAATCAGGGCATTATTTAAAATTAATAATATTTATCAAAACACATTTCCATCAAGAATCATCTTCCTTCAGAATTTTATTATATGTTGATTATTATCACCTTTTTTGGTACTTTTATTCATGTAGGTGTCTGTACAACATCACTCTCTACCATTTTTTATTAGATTTTAATTGGATATATTTACTGAATTTATTCTAAAAATGGGATATAACTGTGCATTGAATGGTGTTCATTTGTTTTTGACTTATTTATGGAAAAAAGTTGTGGACTACTATGGGATGTCTCAAAGCAGGCAGTATCACATGGAAAAACTCTCTTCATGGCTCTAAATACAGTTCAGTCTCAGTTACTGAGTAATGCAACATAACTTAAAAAATAAATACAGAGTCAAAACAATGTGAAGAGAGGAAATCAGGGCAGAATTTAACAAAGGCATGGGAGTTCTTATGGGATTTTTCTATCCTGAGCTTTGCCACACATTTCTTAGACATGTTGTCTAGGTCCAGAACCATCCAATCTATTACAGAGGGGCCTAATTCACATTGTAATTAATTCACCCAAGTAGCTGAGAGAGAAAAGGGCACTTCCAGAGAGCAATTCACCCCATCTCTGAGCTAAATAACTGTCTGGAGACACTTATCCGTGTTTTGTCCTGAAGAAAGAGCTCAAGGTGACTAAACTTTTATTTTAGTCTCTCAGCTAAATGCATAAAATCAGGTAAAATAAATCTAATCCACAGTTTCTTGGAGCCTCTTGGAACACTAGTGGAGATGAATATCTAAAACTATACTATAATGGAAGCCATATAATTACTTTAGATGATAGCTAAATGTAATCTGAATAAGTTAACTGATGTCTGTGACAAAATAAGATCTTTATTTTCTTTGAAGTGTTTGACATGCAAGACAACATTGCCTTACCTAAGTTATTGAGAATTCAAATATGATTAAACTTCCATGTGCATTTTTATCCCGGACAGTGCACAGGACGCAGACAGATTAGAATCTGAACAATTAGAATTTGGTATAGGTGAGGTGTTGCATGATGGATGCTGAAAGAAAATACTCCCAGACAGCTTCAACAATGGCAGTTTAGTGTAAGTATTTCAGATATGTGAATATGTGTCCAGGCAGGATTTGGAGGCAAATTATAGCACAAAACGGAAATGTGAATGGGATTTAAATATCGTATCAAGTATGGAGCCTCAAAACTGCACATATTATGCAGAACATGAATGTTTGATTTGCAGCAAGTTAATGGCTAGAAATTCAGAGGAATTTATATAAAAATGAGGAAATTTGAAAGGCCAAAAACCCAAGCTTTATAAAGGTCCAAGGACACAATAATGGAAAGGCTATTTCAAGATTTTGGATTCAATCCAGGCAAACTGACAAATACTTAGCCTGGAATAACATCTTCCCCTTCAAACTTTTCATCAAAATCATAAGAGTAATCCAGGTGGCTTGGGTCTATACAGAGTTAAATGATTCAAATAAAACCAGAGATTTGCACCAGGAATGTCAGGATGTAACCTTTTCTTGCAAAACATGCTGGTAGTTTCATATTATTTTTTTCTTCTGAATATTGTCATTCTGATAATTTGGGATGTTTTCACTCCTGATTTGGAAATAATTCAATTTGGCAATTAATTTGAAAAGTTTTACAATCAGTTTTTGTACGTTTTAGCTAAAGCTAATACTTAATATAACAAAACACTTGGATTCTCTGTTGATTTACTATCACTATTTGCAGACCCTTAATACCAGGAGAAAAAACATATTGTCAGCTAATTACTATCACGCCTGTCCCAGGATGCATAAGAAATACCCAGACTGGATTATAACTTCATCTAAGCTAAAACTTGAGGCTGCCCCTCACTTCTGGTACAGGAAAAATTGAAGTAGTTCTTTCAAACACAGATTAACTGGTGTTTGCGGTTCATGCACTCTACACATGTAAAACCAGTTGTCAGATCCATATTATAAACTAGAAAGAACAGACTTTTAAAAGGACATGAGTTAAGAAAAGGCTCCATCTGAACAAATAATTTTATTTTGTTTGGGTCAACTGTATAACATTTAAGGTGTTTCTTGACATTGTCTGTTTTCAAATACAGTTTTGCTATGCTCCTCCTCTCCTCTCTTTATTTCTCTTTTCACAAGTAATTGGTGAAATTATTGATACTTTTAACAATGTGTCCAACTCCAAAGCTCCTCAGAGAAGCAGGATTTGATGCAGTTTGGGGTTAATATCCCAAGCTTCAAGATTTTTAATCTCAGCTCAGAGGGCTTTGATCTCTACTCATTGATGTAAAATTAACAAACCTGAATGTGTTTTGGTTGAGCTGAAGAGCTTCTTTGAGGTATGGGATTTTCAAAGAATTTTAGGATCACTTCACATGCAGGGACAACTTATATACAAGTTTCTAGGTTTGGGTAAACATGGACTTTCAGCACTTTGTTCCCTTAAGCTTTATCAGAGTTCTGGCTTCCCTCTCTCCAGGTACTAGCATGGCATTGGGTACCACTAACACTTCCCTGTCTTTCATGTCTGCAGGTAGAGATTAAAAGGTAACTGACAAAGGTTTTAAAATTCATGTTTATTGTGCAGCAGAAACATGACAAGTGGACTGACTGAGGTTCCAAGCATCAGTGTCATTCCAAAATGAACTACAACTACAAAAATGGGACTTGTGCAGAAAATCTGCGTTCCTTCTTTCAAAGGCTGTGTGATCCAGGCACTGACCCTGCAGTGCATCACTGGCAGATATTTATCTCTGAAGTCCTAAAGATGCGTCAGTTCCATATTTTCTTGCTGACATAATTTTGACATTTGCTTTATTGGGTCTGACCTCGGACTAGCCTTCATTTTATTACTCTGGCCCAATTTGAACGGAGAGCCTAATTTACAGTGGGGTCTGTCAACCTTTTTTGGAACAGTTTTCATAAGCGTAGACAGCCATTGGGATTTATAGAACTAAACGGCTTGGTGAAATACAAGGATCCATGCCACGCAAGCTGAGAAAGACTGATTCCTCATCCATGAGCAGAGCCTGCTTTCTGTAAAACCCAAAATACATTGCTGGAGCTATGGCTCCAGCACAAGTTAACATCTGCGAAAGGATATGGAGTAAAGTATGGCCCCTTATGTCACTGCCACAGCTGGGCTTCCTGCAGCTTAATTTGCCCTCTTAGCATGTTGCACTGATTATAAATACAATGCTGCTCTTGTTGCCAGAGGCCACGACATATCACTTGGCACTCTGCAACCCTCAGAACAAATTTTTCCCTTTCCCTGTTCACCTCAGTCAATCACGGCTTCAGAAAGCAGCCCTCTGTCACCCAGCATAGGATTACATGTCATTTATAATTTTACTCGCTTCAAAAAGCTAATGCTTAAGTTAATAAAGTGGAAAGATAGTGAGTACGGTGTCCCGACCAGGAAGAGACAGATTGGAGTTGTTTTTGTTATTATTTGGGTTGTGGGGCACGGTAGGGGTGAGAAAAAGGGAGACATAAAAATAAAAAGCTAATAGCCTCTCTGGTGTCAAGAAGAAAGAGAAAAGGAAGCAGCTCTTCAGCAAAACATAAAATATTAATAGCTCTCATTGGAAAAAAGCTGCTTCTTTTTTTCTTTTATTCATTTAAAAATATATGTGCATTTCTAAGCATAAAGTTTATGCAAGTGAAAGCTTTCTGCTGGATGTTTTAATCACATGAGAATTCAGAGAATTTCCTGCACTTGCTGTAATTTACCTAACAGATAAAACGGTTGCATAAAGTTTAGAAAGAATAGACACTTTTCTAATTTCAATCTGATTGACCCGAGAAACATACAGTTTGTGTGTGCTGTGTTATAGGGACCGAGGTTTCAGTAAATTTGCTGAAATATCCTTTCTTCACAAATTAGGTTAACAGAGATAAGCTGCTGTAATTCAATCACCTGCAATACTTGAAACGCAAATGTTTGGAGGCAACGGGAATTGCTTTCAGTTGTACAAGGAAATAAAATGTCTTTTCCAAAACCAACTGATTTAAATATCATTGGATCAGATTCACAATGAACCAAAAATTAGCAAAACTATTAATTGGATATCAAGACAAATATCTTATTGAAGCAGTAAACTTTATTGGGCAACTGAGATAGGATCTTAAACACAGCAGTAGAAGCTGCAAATAGCATTTATAAGCAAACAAAACAATTAACCCTTGAAAATACGTTCTCATTTTGCTTGCTAATTACTTTGGGTTTTTTTATTTTTTAAAAAATCTATTTATGTATATGTTTTAATTCATAGTGGGCCTAAAATGGCTGAATGTCAATGGACTGTAAATATATGGTTACAGTAAGTATGTAGTTCAGTGATTTTAACATCAAGATCTATGCTTATGTGCGTTGCCAATCTGACAAACCAGATCATGTCAATGCATCATTTATTTGCTGATGCAGACCCAGCAAATATATGAACTAAACTGTCTTCTCACTAACTTAGAGAGCAAGCTACTCCATATTTTGACCACAGTGAATGTCCTTATTCACCTATATTATTTTTGACTAATGAATAAAAAGTATGTGAACATACTCTTGGAAAATGGTAGACTGTGTATTGAGTTCATAGATATTGTACAAAAGGTTGACTCAATGGTAATATCTATCCAAATTTAAATATATATCTTTATATGCAACATGTAGTAGGAAGTTATTTGCACTGCATACCTACTGACAAAAATGCCATGTGACTAAATGAAAAATGTCCAGAGCACTGTTTAGAAGAAAACACAGATATTCAAAATATTATTTTGTGAGGAAAAATAAATTAATGGAAGTCTTGTTCAAGACTCTTGGAATTTTGACTAGGTATTTTTTATTGGGGCATTCTGAACGGAAGGACAGTTGCTATGGAAGGCAAATGTCACCAGAGTTTCACTCTGATATGGGCTACTACAATAGAAACATCAGAGAAAACACTAGCCTGTTCCTCAGCTAGGTATTTGGTGTAAATGAATCAGAGCAACTAAACAGACTTCAGTCCATTCATGCCACTGTGTAAGTTCTGAGTACCCATCAATGACTTTTAGTGTTACAAAACTAGGAGAACTGTAATCTATAGTTACACGTGCTGTAAAGGTGGCTAACATTTTCAGTTTGCACATTTCAGGTTTAGTTATCCAATCTTCCTTCTAAATTTTTTTAAAATGTATTTCAGATTTACAAATAAACCTACACTTCTCAGTAGGTATTTTAATGGTGAAATATGGTCTTTTCCTCAGAAAACATCTTATCCCTGCAGCCAAAAGTTCTTGCAGAATATACTTGGCAGACTACAGAAAGCCTCAGTTTTACTAGATATTTTTTGGAAAATAATCACTACAGAAACTTCTTGAATTGAAGGGCCTTCAGCATAGTCCCAAGTCCTGATTTCCCTGGTTTTAAGTAGGTATGACTCTGTACCTCTCACTTGGTAGACAAGAACTCAAGCCACCATATCAGCATTGCCAGAGACTAAACTACTTACATGCAACTGAACAGCTTCAACAGGAGAGACAGCAGTTTATGCTACTGACAAGTAGCGGAAACAGAACATGATTTAAAAGCTCTATGTGTCTCGTGTATGTAGATGTTCTTAGTCCTGGGTTATTGGATAATCCAGGATCACATACTCTTTCTTTTATTTTTATTTGATTCCTTGTTGGTGGTTTGTCTGTTGGTTTTATTTTTTTCTTCAGTAACAAATCAAGGAGTTTTATTTTACACCTACAGCGGAATGAAAACAAACTGCAGAACATATTTTTCTTTTCTCTGTCTTTTTTTTTTTTTAATTTTTAAACTGAACACTTGTTTCCAAATGCTTGTATCAGGGCATGATTATTCTCTTATCTGACTGACAACAATACTTGAGCAAAACTTCATCTCACATTAATCGTGCCAATTCTGTTAGTTTTGCCTGGGGCTATCCCAAAGGATAGGAAGTTGTGATGTCCTCTAGAATCTCTCAGGTACAAAACAAAACAGTTTTTGAATCAAGCTTTCACTCATGTTTACTTTTTTAGTTTTATTTTCTGAAACAAAGACTGTTACATTTTAAAAAAATCTGTGTACTACTTTTTGCACCCCACACCTCATTTTATCAAAGTAGAGAGTCTAGTTTCTCTTTCTGGTTCCCAGTCATAAAGGCTACTTAAAGTATTTTTATTTTCCCAAACTTAAGTAAAAACGTCTGACCTATGAATTCTAATTTAAAATTAGTAGTACTACTTTAACCTTACCTAAACTTAGAATATACAAATAACTATATTGGGACAGACCAAGCAACCACTTAGTTTAATATCTCATCTCACATATGTACAATAGTCGAGGGAAGACTCCAATATAAATAGATTGGAAAGACTCCAAATATAAAATAAATATATTGTGATACTGTGCAGAATATTCTTATAGCTGCAATGATTTTCACCGAAAAAAACCCAAACCAAACCAAACAACAACAACAAAAAAACACACAACAACCCACCCAACAAACTTTCTTCCCTAGAGCTTGTGCCTTTGCATCTAACAGATTGCAGTGAATTTCTCTTCCATGACCATATCCAATCATTTCTGTAATACATATAAAATTGCAATAACCGCTGCACCCTGAAGCAAGGAGTTTCACAATGTAATTATTTAGTGCACTTTAAGATTCTTAGGCATACATGCTTCAGTAGAGAAAAAGAATTGCATTATATGTTATTAGAAAAGTCATAATTATTGGAGATGTGTTTGATCTTATCCAGTTTAGCCATACAAAAGTAAGGAGCTGGTCCAAACCAGCTGTTTAGTTCTGGTTATGAACAATGATGAAACAGAGGGAACTGCACAGGACCACTCTTTCTACACACCTCTCTCTTACCATCGAGTGAATTACCATGTACATATGTCTATTTCTCTCCATTAACTAAAACTGGAGCCAGAACAACTAATTTCAGTGAGATGCCAGAAATTTTAATCAACTGAATGTAAATGGAGTGAATCATTCTCCATATGACTTTGGACAGGATAAGTCTTCATTTAGACTTAAAAATATCTAAAATTCCAAACATTAAATGAACTACTATGTGTGCTGCATAGTCTATATATACCATCTAAAGCATGACTGTATTCTCAGGTATTTCAGAATGGATCAGGAAAACATAACTTCTTTTTCCCAGAGGACCATACAGGATCTCTTATTGCCTGTGGAGAAACTTTGTGTTTAAATCTTGGTAGATAAGCATATCTTATATCTTTGATTCATCTTGAAAGTGGGAGATATTGATGCAGCAAAATTATTTTAATTAAAGATCATCCTATATTAGTCAAAACTGTCTTGATTGTCTTGAATTGGGGAAATCTTAAATTTACTGGCACAGGTTTGGCACTATGTTCTGAGACATGTTTTTGAAAGCCTTTTTTGCTGCCTCTTATTCTTTCCAAACACTTCTTAGGGTAATCTCATTATACTGGATAGCATTTGCAATTAATAGATTTTCTAGGATTATCAGGAGGGTTTTAAAGCAACGTAAATGAGGGAAAATGATACTATGACAATCAAGTTCCACATACTTAAATATTAAAGCCAGCCTGTAGGCTCCTTATTATGACAAATCCCTTCACAAACAGTCATGCAAAGAACACATCTTTTAGCTGTGCATCCATTAAGGGAATTATCTGAGGATGACATTTAAGATACCTAATACAGGTACTTAATTTGCACCTAAATTTTAAAAATTTTAAAATAGTCATGTTTATTATAGATGTCTTGCCTAAATGCCTGAAATAATGTGTAATGAAGAAGCAAAGCCAAAGCTATATTACAATAGAATTAAAAAGTATTTTAATTTCATTAATTTAACACAGAATCTTAACACAATAGATTATAAAACATAATTTGTTGACCTGAACATTAGCAGTCTTCTAGGTACTAAAATTTATCTTTCTACATTTAATTTTTTATATCTTTCTAGCTGTCTTTAAAACCACTCTGAAATGAAGAAAAGTAAATGCTTTTTCAAATAATTATTGACAAAAGTTTAAAATCTGAAATAGAAATAAAAAATTGAAACTATTTAAGCATATTCCACATCATCCATCAGTACAAAATACATTCAGTATCCAAAA
Organism: Phalacrocorax aristotelis; assembly: GCF_949628215.1. Classification (NCBI taxonomy): domain Eukaryota; kingdom Metazoa; phylum Chordata; class Aves; order Suliformes; family Phalacrocoracidae; genus Phalacrocorax; species Phalacrocorax aristotelis. The sequence goes on along the minus strand of NC_134311.1, from coordinate 74,442,734 downwards.
TACAGAAACTGTAAAAGAGATTATGATGATAAGTCATCCAATTTAAATCAAGATATGAAAGCCTGAATTTTTTCATTTTTAAGTTTCAATATAAAAATTATGTAAATAGGAAAATATATGGTAGAAAAAATGGATTGCTAGTTAAATAATGTAGACATCAGATAACACAATTCAGAGAAAAGTCTTGCTGGCTAATGGAGATCATGAAAGAAGAAAGTATTTTAAAATATAATATGAACAAAAAAGAATGTCTGCTAGCTGCAGATGGTAAAAATATAAATAGAGACTTAGAAAAAGCAGAAATATACAGTATATATTTCTGTTCTGTATTTGGAATGAAGTAGGTGGATGTATCCATCCCATATGATACTGTGGATAACATAAAGTTTACCATCTGCAACAAAGGGAGATGTGAAGTGGCAAATGAGGGCCGAGGAATAGCTTTACAGATTCAGACATAAACATATCAGGTTAGCCATCTTGCCAAAAGGTAGAAAGAGAGGGACTTCACCTTTATCTGAAATCACTTACACAAGCAAAAGTGTAAGTTACTAAGGGACCTTTCGTTATTACCAACCAAAGCATAACAAAAGTCAACTAGACACAGAAATTAACAAAGTTCAGCACTGGAAAAGAACCTAATTTCTCAGAAGGGAGAATAATGAAACAGAGAACTGCATGCAATGGGATGGTTAGTCTTTAAAAGCCAAGGAATTTAATTCTAACATAAGTAATATAATTCTTGCTGCCAGGAGAAATTCCCTGAACCGTATGCTCTGGGATAAGGGACAGATGTGATCCTGGGCTGTTCTGGTAGACCTTCCTGTTTCGACATCTCTCAAGTCTCTGATCTTCAGAGATTTGGCTGCTCTCAGTGAATGTTATGTGTTAGTTAAAGAGTTCCTTACTTGAGAATTGAAGTCCAATGTGGAAGATGTGAGAGATATACTGGGAACCTTGAGCTGTTGACCTAATGGTCCCTTCTGGTAAAATACAGGACACAAGTGCCATTTCTGGTTTGGGAATTCTCAGGATGCTAAGTAGAAAACAGAGTCCCCCTTTCTGGAGCAGTAGGATGTAGAGAGTGATGCCTCTCAGAGCATTGCAGAGAAGGGGTTAGGTTTGATTCTAGATATTTCGTCACATCCAGACAACTTATACAGCCATATACCTTTTTAGAGTTCCTCTAATATGTATACATTTCCTAGGGTTACTATTGAAAATATTAGTTAGGGATAAGCATTCATTTCCTATGTTAATGTTAAGAGAATTGCTGTAATATTAAAAGAGATCCATCATTTTGTTTTTACGATATGGAGGAAAAAAGAAATAAAATAAAATTTAAAAAAAAACAAACCCAAAGCACTTATCAAAATCACCATGCTGGTTGGATTCTTTCAAATCCCTTAAGGGTTTGGATGCATTAGTCTGGTGGTGGTGTTGTTTTCTGGCCCTGCATTAATTTGATCCATTCTTTTAGAACATGTGTATAACACTACAAAAAAGTATTATTGGTTTATAAATTACACTTGTTGTTTCAGGGCGATAAACAGAATGATGAATGCAGTCTTTGTTCAATCACCTTTTTATTCATGAAAGGCAAAACCATGGATTCTAAAAACATTTATCTACATCAGGAGTAAGCCATAAACCTTTCAAAAATGCTCCCAGTAATCCAGGAAGGAGCTGCTGATTACTGTCATAACAAAGAGGATTCAATAATGCTAATGACTTCTCTTATGATAATCAATAACCTGGTGGAAGCTGCTTGAATCTTAACGAATCTCCCAGATGTAGCCCCCTTCTTGCAAACCCAGAAATGGTTAGTGTGCATTCGTGAGAATACTTGAGCCTATCGGATTAATCATGGGAAGATGGACATGTTTCCATGAATGAGAGCTTCATGTTAGTGGCAGATAATCCTGAAAGAAAAGTGTCTAATTTCAAAGTTGGGAAGTCAGCCTGTTTTTTGCTTATTGTCTCCTGGACTTCTGGGGGCAAATTCAGAAATCAATCACAACTGGAAAAACGTAAGGTTAGGTACCTGATCTTTAGACCCGGAGATGAGTACAGTAGTATCTGGCCTGAGTTCTTTTTTGCTGTAATTATCAGTATGACTTGAGATTTCCTCCCTGGCTACATGGCCAGAGTGAGATACATTTTGGTTAACCTCAGCTGTATACAACTGGGCAATTCAAGTCAATGAAAAGGGAGGGGGGTGTGCTTTCCAGGGGCCATTTGTCCACCTGTCTAGGATAAATATTTTAGGAAGCAATGAGTAATCTTCTTGAGGGTCCTACTGATGAAAGGTGTAACAAATTACTAGTTTATGATCGATATCTTTTAGATGGTGAAAGTTATGCAGTATTAATCCTGTTCATGGTGTGCATGCTGTGGCCTCAACAGCATTCAGATAAAAAAGAATGGTCTTGTAAGACACCCAACTTATATATCCAGTGAGATACTGCAAGGGTTTAAAGCTACCTGTATTTGTATCAAAGCAATTGAGAATCAGGATTAGATTTCAGAAAAGAGACAAGCCAAAGTAAACTATTTCTATTCAGTAATGCTAAAATATCAGAATAAAAGTGATTTTTGAATGGAAGTTATCCTAACTTTCTGGTTCATCTGTATCTATTTAAATATAGACATAAAAGTCAATCAGTTTGGAATAAAACATACGTTGAAATATTGACATTTCCACTCCATATAGAAGCCTTCACTTTCCCTCATATATCTGATTACACAAACTAGCATAATCTCTAAACATAATGTGTATCCTGACATTTAGCTTCTGTTTCCTATTTGGTCCATTCTAGGTTTTTTTTCTTTCTCTTTTGCTTCTTTTATTTTTTATTAGGATTGTAAGCCTGAACTGCAAAATTGTCATGAAAACAAACCAAATCTGAAAAAAAAACCCCTATCCTTCTCTCGGTAGTATTTGCAGGGATAATAAATGTCCCTAGCCAACCTAATACATGTTACCATCATAAAAGCTATCATCATCACTCTGAATTTAATCAAAGTACAAGGGCAAGATTTAAAAATTTTTTTTTCCATCTTTGCAATATTTATAGATTATTATGGCCTTCCTCTGCTTTTGCTTGGTTCAGATGGGATCATTTAGTTCTGCAGAATCTGCCTAAATACAAGAAAATAGGTCCTCAGTCTGTAAAACATGTGTTACAACTAGTGCCCAAAAGCCTGATGTTGCATGGGGATTCCCATGTTCTCATATGGAATTTTAGATTAATGTGCACAACACACTGGCTGTCCAATGGATCCACAAGTTGAGGGCTCAACTTCACATCTATTTTACATTAAGAGAGAAATCATTGGTATGAAAGAGATTAACCTTGGGGAATAATCCTGGTTTTTGCATTTCTCCACAGAGTCACATTTTGACTGATTAATTGATTAATTGGTTGTTTTGTTTCTGCTAAGAGAAGTGTCATTATTGATGACATCTTTTCCACCTCCATGCCTCAGGCCTCCCTCTGCAAACTTTGTCCTTGTTTTTAAACATTTGAAGAATAGAGTAACCTCTTCAGCTCTTTTTGGGTTTTTTTTGTTTTTTTCAATTAACTACATGCCTACTAGCCAAGTGAACAGCCAAGAATCAATACACCATTCTTGCCATATCTGAAAAATGTATTTATAACACCTGTATAAGCAGAGAATTTTGCTAATGCTATATTACACATGGAGGACAGAAAGGACATAAGTGTCTTGTAAATGTCCACTCAGTAGTGGTGACTAAATAAATAATAAATTCCTATAAAAGACAGTCCATCAACAAACAGCCTGAAAAAAACCCAACCCATCAACAAAGCAAAAAGCAAACAAACCAAAGGAAACAACAACAACAACAATAAAACCCCAAACAAAAAGTTTGGTCTCAGGTTTGTCTAGGATTTTGGTTTTATTTCAGTTGAAACATAATTCTCTTCCTGTTTTAAAAGAAATAAATCAAGAGAGACAGAGAGAGAAATATCTTAGAGGTGTCAAGACCCTAAAATTATTAAGAATTATTAAGAGACTGTAAGATTGACATGAATATTAATTTTGCAAAGAATCGTAGGGCAAATTGGGGTCCCCATCTCTAGGATAGGCCTTCCAGAAGCACAGCCACGATTCCTTCCAAAACCTGCCTTGGGCTTTGCTGATGTGCAAAAACCATGAGATGTTCTGGGGGAAAAAAAAGTAGTACTTTTAGCTGAATCAAATACCTTTGTCCATTTTTTTTTTTAATAAGACCATGGATAAATTAAGCTGATTCATCTGGAATCCACAGTTAAAAGCCGAACCACTATATCAGAATTACCTAAGTATAGAGACCCATCTAGAGTTACTGACTGACTGAATCTTACCAGATTTTATGTGATATATCCCACAACCCTATACATCTAATCAATCTCCTTGTACGTAGAAGAGCAGCTGTCATACTTTTTCGCTCTGAAAGTGGTACAGAGCTGGCAGTGAGACCTTGCTTTTTATTCCCCACTAAATTTCCCATGAGACTTTAGCAAAAAATAATACATAAATAAATAAATTAATAAGGCTTTGTAGTAGGCCATTAAACCAAACCCGACAGGGGTGCCAAGCATACCTCTCCCTTCCATTCTTCTGGAAAGGTTAGTATAGCTGTAGTGTAAGCAACTTAAATGGTCTCATTACTTACTCTTTAGTAAATAAATTATCAACAATATGAAACTGAATGCTAGACTCATTAGTTATTCTATCCTGTCCATCATGTATCTAATAATGGCTACTCAGTGTAGCTTGTGCACAATATATTTTCTGTGCTCTTAAAGGTGGTGTATAATAATAAATTAGATGGTTCTCTGAATTAAGTTGTCTTTGAAATTAGCTATTTCATCCACTTGAATATACCAAAGCAAATTTATGATGATTAATTGTATTACAATGAACACCAAAGCACGTAATAATGATTTGCTACTTATTATAAGGCTTTGCCAATATTTTGTAAACCCAAACGACATGATATGCAAGAAATCCAATGAAACCCTCTTACACAAACAAAGGGGAAAGTGAGGAAAGGACAGGTCTTGCAATGCTAAACATTTCTAAGGACAAACAGAGGCCACAGAAACTCTTCTTTCTATGTCAAAACTTTGCCAGGCTATCTCCCATTAAACACGAGCAAAGGAGAAGAGGATTGCTGACAAGAATTGATACACAATTTCACTCAATATTCAAGCTCTTATTCAAAAAGAATCTTACCAAGTTGTTACACTACTCCACTTTTTTTTACTCTATGTTATTGTTTCAGTTTTTGCCATCATTACAGCTATTTTTTTTTTCTGTTTGAACTTCTCTTGAAATTATTTCTTAAAAATATATTAAAGCGTGAGGAGAAAAATCAGCATCAGCATCAGATCTGGTAAAGATCTGATAAAGATTTGGTAAATTACTCTCATATTCAACTTAATATCTATTATATAAGTGAAAAAAAACCAACAACAAACCCCAAATCAAAAACAGAACCACAAACAACAAAACCTAAAAGTATGTTGTCCGCAGCTGGACCCTACTCAGCTGAGTAGATACTCAGTTGGGGTTACTAATGAAAAATCTTTTCGTTCTGATTTGACAGGCATGAGGCTATTGAACTGGAGTGAACTTCCTTATAAAATAAAAATAAATAATAGATATGTAAAAAGAAGCAGTTTAGCAAATGTTTAGCCCATGCTCTAAAGAGTTAGTTTGGAAACATCTTGCTCGAAGTCTGCTTTTG